>NW_002987103.1:46746-50735 GCF_000006295.1 Pediculus humanus corporis
AAAAAAAAAATGGAGGGAGATTTAAAATGATTTAATTAACTTGTATTGTAAAAAAAATTTTTTTTTTTTTTTTATTGAAAAGTTACAAAAAGTTACTTAAAATTATAATTTTTTTTTTATTTCATCTTTTATTTTTTTTATGTTAAACTCGACCTTCTAAATGACAACATACAAAATTATTTATGATTTTTATCCGTCTAAATTTAATTATTAATTAATATTTTTATTTAAGATGAAGAAAAAAACATTAAATAAAGGCAAAAAAATTTTTTTTTTTTTAGCATTGTTCTCTATCTTTATCTGTATCATCGAAATTTGTCGAACATGGAAACATTTTACCAGATGATGGATCAAAAATAAGTTCTTCTGACGGCAAAGCTCCTGCCATTTTCATTTCGTCCCTGACCTTGAAATTAAAAAATTTTTTTTTTTTTTTGTAAATTTTTCACGGGGGGGGGGGGAAATTATTATTAAAATCATATTACTTTTTCAACTTTACTGAACACTCTGAGTAAATTGAGTCCTGCAACTTTTCGTAAATCTTCTTCGCTCCAAACTCCACTCCTTAAAAGTTCTGCAAATAATTCTGGATACATGGAAACATCTTCGAGTCCTCTTGGAGTTCTTTAAAATATTCGTACAACAATTAAAAGGAAAAAAGTACGAAAAACAAAAAAAGAAATTTTTTTTAAAAAAAACATTTATCTACCTATTTATACCATCAAAATCTCCACCGACACCCACGTGATCAACTCCTATCCAATTTCTTATATAGCTAATGTGTTCTGAAATGTAATTAATTAAAAAATCATTTAAGATTTATTATATAAAAATAATTAAAGAAAATTACCTGATGTAAAAAAAATTAAATTAAATTAAGTAATAAATCACCTGCCACATCTGCAACTGTTGCTTTAGTTCCACATTTAACAAATTGATTATAAAAAGTCACCATGACTATACCTCCATTTTTTGCCTATGAGATATAATTAATTATGATAATAAATCAAAACTTGTCTTTTACAAATAATCTTTTTAACATTTCTATAAATTTACTCAATATACATATTTACCACCAATTTTAATATATCATCCGGTACGTTTCTTGAAGTGTTACATAGTGCATGAGCTGAAGAATGTGAAAAAATAATGGGTGCTTCTGTTGTTTCCAAAACATCTTTCATTGTGCTAACCGACGTGTGTGATAAATCAACCATCATTCCCAATCTATTCATTTCTTTAACGACTGCCTAAAAATTACATATACCCAATATACATATCCGTAAAATTTAATTAAAAATATAACAAGTGATATTACCTTTCCAAAATTAGTAAGACCGCCATTTTGTGGAAACTTTAACCTATGTTCAACAGATGATGAATCTGCCCATGGTGTGTTACATGTATGTGTCAAAGTTAGGTATCTGACACCCAAATCATAAAATATTCTCAAAATGGCCAAACTGTTACCAATTGAATGTCCACCCTCCACTCCAATCAAGCTAGCAATTCTGTTGTCCTGATGTGCTTCCAGAATTTCTAAAACAAAAAAAATTTTGTTAAAAATGAATAAATATTAAGTAAAAAAAGGTCTACTCACCTGTGGCAGAGGTAGCAAATTTTAAATGGCGATGATATTTATCGATGAGCCTTTTTATAACGTCTATTTGTTCCAGCGTCAATTGAACGGCATTCAAATGTTGTGATTCGCATGGAACATAAGCTGCCCAAAATTGTCCCCCAATCATTCCTTGTTTTAATCTGGGAAGATCAGTTTGAGACCAGGGACTTTTTGACCATGGTAATAAATTTCTTAAATCCGTATTTAAATTAAAATCTCTAAGGCGATTGTGTACAAATTTTCTTATATTCCACGGTAAATCATTGTGACTGTTAACAAAAAAAAAAAAAGAAAAACGTTTATAATCGTTATTTTTTCTCCCTCCTTCTCCTCCCTGCTCCCCCTTCCCTCCCATGCATTTTTTAAATCGAATTAATTTTTTTTCATTTTCGACGCGATGAAAAAAAAATTACATATATATCGAAACAAAAAGTCAACGAAACGAAACGAAATTAAATAAAAATTCAAACGCGTCGAGAATTAAAATTTAATTTTAGCAAAAAAAAATTTCCCTCCTTTTTTTTTTTTTTTAATTTTAAACGGCTTAAATTAAACACGGTCAGAATGTTGCGGTTTTTCTCACTCACTCTCTCTGATTTTGCTGTCGTTCAACCGATTTCATATTAAATCTCTATGATCATTTAATAACAGTTTTGTAATTACTTTTTTTTTTTTTTTTTTTTTATATTTATTATCGAATCGAATTTTTATTTTATTTTGTTCGTCCGTCGTTTTTTTATTAACTAACGTTTTTTTCTTTTTGTTTGTTTTTATTATTATTATCATATATAAAACGTGCGTAATAAAAGTTTTGTAATTTTCATAGAGAAAATAAACAAAACAAAACAAAACAAACCCGTCAATGAGTGGTACTTCGGCTAATATTCTTTTAGCTAAGTCCAATCTTTCTCTTGCTGATCCGCTCGTATCCAAACGATAACCATTAATCCCTTGATATTCTTTTTTATCTGTTAGTGTTAGTGCCGTTAGTAAAACTAAAACTAAATGTTCGCAACTGATAGACATCTAAAAATTATAAAAATAATCATTTTTTTTTTTACGAATCTTAACAAATTAATATTTAAAACAAAAATAAAAAATAAAAAAAAACATGGCGGCGTTGTAAAAAAACAAAATTTTTTTTTTTTATACTTTTGCTACAAAGTAATTGAGAAAAAAAAAAAAACTAGTAAAAAATTTACTGCATAAAAAAAAAAGAAAATCAAAAAATGAATAAAAAAAAAAAAAAAAATATCCAGATTGGTTTGAACATCCTTTCCAGTTGAATTTTTTTTTTTTTTTTTTTATACCGACGAATAAATTTTTTTTCATTTTTTTTTCTATTTATATATTTTTTTTTTCTATATTTTATCAAAGCCTTTTTTTCCATACAACACGCACACGCATACTTTTCTCCCTTCCTTCCCCTTCTCCTCTTCTTCCATTTTCATTTTTCTTTTCATTTAAATTATTTAAAAAAAAAAAAAAAAAAAAAAATTTCTACTTTTGCGTGGGTTAATAATTTTTTTTTTTCCTTTTATTATTGGAAAATTGAAAAGGTTCGTGTTTTTTTCTTTTTTTTCGAAACAAAACTTATGTAATCCACACAACAACAACAACAGCAACAGCAACAGCAACAACAACAACAACAACAACAACAGCAACAACAACAACAACAGCAACAAAAACAACAAAAACGAAAACAACAAAAAATGGAAAAAAAATTAAAGATTTTGCAAAAAAAAAAAAAACTTTTTTTAAAATCCAAAATAAATAATAATAATAATAATTAAAAGATACAAAAAATTCAAATGAATGAATGAATGAATGAATTCGATATTAATAAATGAATTGTAAAAATTTAAATTTTGCAACCCTCCCTTTTTTTTTTTTTAATTGATAATAAAATTATTAATTTAAAACCTTTTTCACCTTTTCGTTTCGAGAGGGGGTAGGAGGGGCATCAGGAGGGGGAGAGGGGGTAGGAAAGGGGTCAATTATTGGCCATTTCAAAATTAATTTTGTTTTTTTTTTAAAATTCGTGAAAAGGTTGAAAATTAAAACGAAAAGGTGCCAAATATTTTTTTTATTTTTTTTTTGTGCGTTTTATTATCGATTTACTAAACATGACAATAATTAATAATAAAAATTTATTATTAATTAATTAATTAATTAATTCATTCATTCATTCAACAACAACAGCAAAAATTTAAAACAAATAATTATAAATAAATATTTTGTTATTGTCATGTATAAAAGGTAAGTCATACGATATAATATTTGTTTGTTTGTTTGTTTGTTAACGTTGTTGTCGTCAAAATTCAACAATTGCATGGGCAAATTTCAAAATTGTTTCTATTGATAAATA
>NW_002987102.1:0-1728 GCF_000006295.1 Pediculus humanus corporis
TTATTATTATTATTTACTAATAATATTTCTACTCTTTTTGTATTTCAAATAAATAATAATAATAATAATAATAATAATAATAATAATAATAATAATAATAATTAAATTGATGTGAAATTTAAAATTTTTTTACGTCTGCAGACTAAATTTATTACTAATACGTATAAACATATTTTTATATATATATATATATATATATATATATATATATTATATAGGTAATTATCTATTTAGAAGAATTTAATATTAATTTATATACTCGAATGATTACGTATAGACTGAAATGACGTAATTATCTGTGACGTAAAGACCATAATTACGGTTCATTAGTGTTGAAACTATTGTAGACGCGAGAGAGTTTGTTACAACTTTATTAAATATTATTTTCCATAACACTACAGATTAATTTTCTCTTTCTTGATATTATTATTATTATCATTATCATTATCATCATCATCATCATTAAATATAAATACCTTAAAATCAGAAACGTGTACAAAAAAGTTTTTAATATTTATATTTTATATATATATATATACTAAATATGAAAGTTTTGTGTTAAAATCATCGCACATCGTATTATAATTAAATAATAATAATACCTATATCGTATTATGTTTTTATCATTTATATATATATATATATATATTTCTAATTATTATTATTATTAGCGTTCTTGATGATGGGGAGAGGGAAGAAATGGGGGGAGGAGGAGGGAAAGAAAAATATGAAGTGAAATATACACCGTAATAATTTGCTATAATTTTTTTTTTTTTTTTTTTCTGGCATTATTTAAATTAAAAAAAAAAGGAAGAAAGGAAAGAAAGGAAAGAAAGGAAGAAAAAAAGGAAGAAAAAAAAAAAGGAAAACCTGATGAATAACCTTAGCAAACTATAAATTATAGCAAATATAGTAATTTATCACCCTATTTTCAGACGGTTTTTTTTTTTTTTACTAGAAAATTAATTTTCTTATCTCACGTACGAGGCGCGCGTCGTCTCCACTTTTAATTCTTATCAGTATAGCAATATTTTCACTGAAATTTAATAATACCTGAAAGGTTAAAAATTAACCTTTTTTTTCACAAACAAAATTATAAAAAAAAAAATAAGGGGGGCCTTACTTAAAATATCGCGACGGTATAAAAAAAAAAAAAAAAAAAAAAAAAAAATCTTTTAGTAATACTTAAAAAATTGATTTTTTTTTATAGTTGAAAAAAAAATTATTATTATTATTATTACGATAATAATACTTATTATTATTATTATATAAAATTAATATTCCGGGTAATATTTTTTGGGGTCATGCACAGAAAATGGTGGGAAAAAAATATCAAAATCGTTTTCTGTTTTCTATAAGATATGGTGAGAAAAAAAAATGAGAGAAAACGAGCGACGATTAGAAAAAGGAAGAGAAAAAGATAAAGAGAGAAAGAGAGAGCAAGAGAGAGATAAAAAATAAAATTTTTAGAAAAAAAGGAACAGAGAAACGACGACGACGATGATGATGATGATAATAATGATGATGATGACGACGACAAAATAAGATTTGAACATGTTTTTTAGGCGAGAATAAAGTTTTACCCGGTTTATATATTTACATAAAATCATTTATGAGATTATATGGATTTTAAAATTAGATTTTATTATTTCTCTCGTTTATTTTTTATAATAAATTTTATTATATATATATATATATATATATATATATATATATATATATATATAT
>NW_002987102.1:1847-5153 GCF_000006295.1 Pediculus humanus corporis
TGTCAAATTTCAAAGTATGGATAATGGTAATACGTTGAGTACCAGCCGCAGGACAATAATTTATTTAATCGTGGTTAGAGGAGGAAGAATGGGGAGAAAATGGGCGGCGTGCTTTAGAAAAATATGACGTGAAATTTTTTTGGACAAAAAATAATAATAGTAATAATAATAATGATTTTTTCGTCGTTGTCGTCGTCGTCGTTTCCTGTAGCAATTTTTTTTTTAGATAGATTTCAAAAGTAATCAAGTGCAGATAAATATTTTATAGTCGTTACATTATTTTATTCTTCGGGCTATAAAAAAACAGACAGAGAGAGAGAGAGAAAGAGAGAGAGAGAGAGAAACGTTTCAAACGTGTTTCGTATTTTATTTAAAAAAAAAATCGATTTTAACATTTGTTTAAAAACAAAATTTTAATTAAATAAATAAATAAATTGACGTTTTTCAAGTTAATAAATAAATAATTTTACACATTTTCAATAGAGACAATAAATTTTTTTTGTTGTTGTTATTAGTAGTAGAGAACAATTCTGCGAAATGACGCAGACAAAAATTAACCGGAAATGGTAAACAAAAGTTAAAAGTTTGTTTTGGAAAAATGAAAAATATAATTTAACAAATCCTTATGTTAATCGTATAAAATGTGTTTTTTTTTTAGAAAAATTTGGCATATAAAATATTTAAATTTTTAATTTGTTACATTTAATAAAATAAAATAATTAATTTAATTATTATTATCATTGTAATGAAAAGTTTTTATTTATTAATTGATTTCAGGCTGCGCATTTTTAACATATTCAAACGGAGAAAGTGCATTATATGCTCAACAAGCTCTACATGAAAAACGGACACTTCCAGGGGTGAGTTTTTTAAATTGTCTAAAACTTTTTTTATTACGTCATTATAAAAAATCGATAAAATCAAATCGAAATTATTATTATTATTATTATCGATTCGTTTCTTTTTCTTTTTTATGACGATAGTTTTTATATTGTTTCTTTGTTTTACTAACTCGAGTTTAAATTTACTCGGGGAAAAAAAAAAAAAAAAATTTTTTTTTTTTCTCGTTTTTTTTTCTCGTTTTCTTTTCCCCCCCCTTTGTATTTTCATTGTTGTTGAGTTGAAATAAGTAAATTGCCCCCATAAATTTTTTTTGAGAACCAAATTTCATTAGACAAAGCAACAGCAAAAAAAAAAAAGAAAAAGAAGAAGAAAAAAGAATAAGAAAGTTTGATGCGTTCTTAATAAAAAAAAAAAAAAAAAGAAGAAAAAATTTTATTTTCTTTGTTAAGTTTTTTTTCTTTTTTTTTTTTTTTTCCTTTTTTTTGCGGTTAAAAAAAAAGCAGAAGAAAAAAAATTTATTCCGTATTATTATTAATATTTCTTCTTTTTTTTTTTCTTCAAAGCCAATTAAATAAAAAAAAAAAAAATTCAAATTTGTTTCGTCGTTTCCGAATGTTTTTTTTTTAATGTTTTTAATGAAGGAGGAAATGAAAGGAAAAAATGACGTAAAATATAAAACTGGAAGTTAAGAGAATGATGGAAAAAATGATGAGAGAGGAGGGAAAAAAACCTTAAAAACCTTAAAAATATTAAATGAAAAATTTATTTTTCTTTCTTGTTGTTATTTTGTTGTTGTTGTTGTTGTTGTTGCTGTGTTTGTTTTGTGTTTTGTACGTCGTTATTAATAAGTAAATAATGTTGGAAACATAAATTTTAGGGAAGGAGAAAAAAGAAGAAAAAAAAAAAATTTTTTTTTCCTTTTTCTTCTTTTTTAACCTCATTAAATAATTCACGGATTTGCGTGTCGTTTTATTGAATGAACCTTTTAGTTAACCTTACGTCAGTTAAAACCTTTCTTTAAAGAACGAGAGAAAGAGAAGAGAGAGAGAAAGGAGGAGGAAAAGAAAAAGTAAAGGGAAAAAAAAATTTTTTAAATTTAACGGAAACAATATTAAAATAATAATAATGATAATAATAATAATAATAATAATAATAATAATAATAATAATAATAATAATAATAATAATAATAATAATAATAGTAAATTATATAAAATTACGTAATTTTATTATTATGACTTAATAGAATTCTTTCCCTTTTTTTTTTTTTTTATATACATAATTTAAGTCGGGGTAAATATACAAATTTATTTATGAATTCATCATCATCATCATCATCATTATTATTATTATTATTATATAAATATATGTATTAATTTTCTAACGGAAAAAATAAAATAAAATTACGTAATTTTATATTTAAATTTAATAATATGTATGTATGTGTTTACGCGTAAACAAGGATGAAAAATGAAAATTTTTTTTTTTTTTTTCTCCTAGAAATTTCTATATCGAAATAATTTTACGAAAATAACGGAAGGAAGAGAGAGAGAGAGTGGGGGTGGGAGTGAGGGTGGGAAATGGAAAAAAAAAATTGAAATAAAATTGAAAATTATAGCGTGTCAGAGTAATTGATTTTTTTTTTTTTTTTTTGAAAAGTAGAAATAGGAGAAAATTTGCGCTATAAATATTTATCGGTTAGTTATATGCAAGATTTTTTTACAAAACGTCGCTATAAATTATTAAATGTTTACCTTATGGATTTATTGAGGGGGGAGAGAAGAGGAGGAGGAGGAGGAGGAGACGTTGTATGAAACGGTTAAATATTTTTTTATTAATTTGAAAAAAAAAAACAAAAAGGAAAAAAAATAATAAAAAAATTTAAAAAAAACGAGGTTTAAATAAAAATGACGTGACGCGAGAGTGTGAAAAGATATAGTAATAATAATAATAATAATAATAATAATAATAATAATAATAATAATAATAATAATAATAATAATAATAATTTTAAAAAAATTTAATGTTTGAAAATTATTTTATTATTCTCTCGGTTTTCCTCCATTTTTTTTGTTTTGTTTTTGTTTTTCCGGTAAAAACCGAGAGCAAATAAATTTTTTTTTAATTTTTTTTTTTTTTTCGTTTCGAAATAATAATAATGATGATGATGATGATGATGATAATTTTACGGCGTTGTAAAATAAATTAACTCGAAAAAATTCATAATTTTTTTTGCGTTTCACAAAACTTTTTTTTAAATAAAATTTTACCGGAAAAAATGAAAACTCGGTTTGAAGTGCGACCAAAATCTTGAGAAAATTTTTATTTTTACGAAAATTATTTATTTCCGGTTTTTTTTTTTTTTGGAAAAAAAAATCGATTTTGTGTTTTTTCATTTTAAAAAAATTTTCCGGTTTATTTTTTTTTTTTTAATGCTTATTTTCGTACATTGCACGACAAAATC
>NW_002987102.1:5288-19737 GCF_000006295.1 Pediculus humanus corporis
TTTTAATTTTTTATTATTATTATTATTTTATTCGGAAAAGGATAGGGGGCGTGAAAAATAAAAAAAATAAAAAAAATTTTTTTTTGAAAATTCATGATCCTTGTCACTTTTTTTTTTTTTCCATTTCAAATTGGTTATTATTATTATTATTATTTTATCCGAGTAAAAAAAAAAAGTTTTCACCCTTAAATTCGTTCACATTTTTCAAGTTAATCTTTTTTAACCGTTAAAAATTTCTTTTTTTTTTTTACCCTCCCCCTCTCTTCCTATTTTTCTTTTTCTCTCTCACTTTTCCCTCGTGATATTTTTCACGTAAGCAAATAACCGAAATGAAAAAAAAATTTATTTTTTTTCTCTTTTTTTTTTTGTTATTTGATTAACGAGAATTTTGCCGCCCTCGGAATGTTGTGTGTTTAGACGTGCGCGTGTTTATTATTATTGTTTGTTTCCCTCGTAATTCGTCGAGTCTTCGTTTTTAACGAAACGCGAAAATTTTTTTTACGACGGGGAGACAAAAAAAAAAAAAAAGGTATTCGAATGGAATAAATTTTTTTACGTTTGGGTAACTAAATAACACCGTCGATAATGTTTAAATAAATTTTATTTTTATTAAAATTATGTTAAATGTAGTAGTAAGAAAAAGAAAAAAAACGAAAAAAAAGGAAAAAGAAAGAGAAAGAAAGAAAGAAAGGATTGTAAATTTAAAAGTGAGAGAAAACGCAAAGTCAGAAAAAGAACATGAAACATGAACGTGATTTGAAATCGAAAATTATCTACACACAAACTCCAATCTTACGTATAAAAAAAAAAAAAGATAATTTAGTGTAAAAGTGGCGGTGGTGGTGGCGGCAGTGACGGAACCTGGGGGTGGCGGCGGCAGTGACGGAACCTGGGGGGTGGCGGTGGCGGTGGTGACGGTAACGGCGGCGTTCGGCCCAAGTTTTCTTTTTTCCCAAGTAAAACCAATCAACCTTTTCTTTTTTTTTTTTTAACCTAAGACAATTTTCATTCAAAACTTTTTCCTTTTTTTTTATTGCGTATAATTCGAACAATCGATGACGAAACAAACGGTCGGTTGTTTGTTACGCTTCATTTCCATATGATTTCGTTATACTTATCATTAACCCCGAAAACAACAAAACTTTTTAAACTTTTTTCATTTAAAAAAAAAAAAAAAAAAAACTAGTTTTCCTAGTAATTAGCCTTTTAGTCTTTATTTTTTTTTTTTATCAAAGGAAAAGTTCACATCGACCTTTGTTTGACTGAAAATGATTATCGATAAATAACAGTCATTTAAACAAAATAATTATGGAGTTTTTAACTGGAGAAAAAAAAAAAATTTTACGTTCGTGTAGTAACAATCACCATTTTTTTTTTTTTTTGGGAATTAAAATTTAAAAAAAAAAAAAAATTAATTACGGTAAATTTTTTTTCCCTTTTTTTTTTTTTTTTTTTATTAAAGATTATTAATTTTTTATTACGGGTAACAAAATTAAAAAAAAAAAAAAAAAGAAATTTTTATTGGTCGTAATTTTATTTAACATCGAATTCACGTCATCGTAATGGCGGGCGACGACATTTGGAGAAAGGGAAGGACAAAAAAAAAAAAAACCCAAAATTAAATTTTATACGAATTAAAAGCAGACGACAGATTTTTAAATGTGTTTTTTTTTTAAAACCGTAAATAATAATGATAATAATGATAATAACGCATATTGAATACTTAAATAATTTTTAAATTTAACTTTTTTTTTTTTTTCTTATATTTATTTATATTTTTTTTCTCTCTCTCTCTCTCACCAAAAGTTTTTCCAGTTTTTCCAGTTTTTTCTTTTTTTTTTCTTATCATTATAAAAATAAAAATTTTAAATTAATTTATTTAAATTTTAAGAAGAGAGGAGGGGGAAGAGGTGAGGGGAGAAAAGAAAAATCAATTTTACAAATTTTTGTTTCGTTTTTTTTTCGTAACTTTTTTTTTTATTTAATTGCAAGTTAAATTCATAATTTATGCAGAAAAAATATTATTATTATTATTATTATTATTATTATTATTATCATTCTAGCAGAAGATTTTCGCAAAGTTTTTTTTAAAAATAATAATAATAATAATAATAATAATTAAAAAAAACCATTGTTCTTTTTCACTTTCTTAAGGTTTCGTTCTTTATCTCAACGTTTAACTTTTACGTTTTTCACTTTTCCTCTCTCTCTCTCTTCCTCTTTTTGCTTTTCCCTTCAATTTAAATTTTTTCTTTTTCTTTTTTTCCTTTTTTTTACTGTTGATTGTTCTTAATAGGTTTCATTTTCATTAAAAATTTATATTAAATAATTTAAAATGAAACCTCTGAAAATTTACGAGATATTAAAAAACTTTTTGTTAAGGTTTCTTTTATTAACGAATATTTTTTAATTGATGAAAAAAAAAAAAAAAAAAACTTGAATTTTCCAAATATTTTATCATCATCATCATCATCATCGCCGCTCTCAACCGGTCCCTCATCTCCTCCTCCTCCCTTCTTACCTTTTTTTTTTTGAAACGTTTTCTCGCGATTGGAATTTTCTTAACGTCGGGGGGAGGAAGGGGATGGGGGTGGGGAGTTGTTAACTCTCGTGAATTTTTATTCGAAACGATTTTCAAGTTATGCAAATGTTTTTTTTTTTCTTAGTTTATAAACCTTATATAAGTTAAACATGAGCAAAATATATTTTTTTGAAAAAAAATTAAAAATAATTTTAAAGTCATTAAACGTACGTGTTTAAATAAAGAAGAAGAAGAAGAAAAAGAGGGAGTCGGTCTAGTAGAAATTTTTTTTTAAAAAAAAGTTTTTTAACGGTTATTAAGTATTTCGACTAACTAAAAAGTTTTTTTTTTTTTCATTTTATAATTATATAGAACTATAATTTACAAAAAAAAAAAAAAAATTTTAAGATTTTAAAAAAATTGAAACTGAAATATTTAAAAAACTAACGGACAACAAAAGAAGGGAGAGAGGAAGGTATGGGATTAAGAAGGTAAAGAGAGAAAGAGGTGTGGTGGTGGAAGGGGGGTGAAAAAAAATGGTTTAAAGTGCTTATGAGGTTTAAAAAATAAATATAAAATAGCAGAAACGTGGATTTAGATTTTTTTTTTTTCTCATTAAAAGTTTTAATATATATGTATATATATTTTTTTTGTGTGTGTGTGTCTTAAAAATAAAAAAATATTTTTTAAAGTTTTCCAATATTTTTTTAAATAGGTTTTTTTTTACTCTCTCTCTCCCTCTCTCTCTTTCTCTCTCGTTCTCTCTCTCTCGCTCGCTCTCTCTCTCACTCTTGGTAAAAAGTTTTAATTTTAATTTTTTTTAATGTTTTATACTGGATTTTTTTTTTTTTTTTTACGTGTTCGATGTAAAATTTAAAGTTTGAAACCTGATTTGAAAAGAAAAAAAAAAAAATAAAACGGAAACGGAAACGTGAATATAAATTTTTATTTTTTCTTTGGAGTCGGTTTGTTGGATATAAACACAAAAACACGTTATGTTTAAATTCACATTGTTTTTTTTTCTTACACGTTTTTATTAAAAAAAAAAAAATTTTTTTATTACGCGAAAAGGGGAGAGAAAAAAAAAAGAAATAGAAAGCAAATGTTTATTTTTATCAAAGGAAACCAACCAATGGTACAAAAAAAAAAGGAAAAAAAGGAAAAAAAAGGCAGTAAAAAGTGACAGTTTGGCGTTATCGAAGTAAATTGGAAAACAAGAGAAAAAAAAAAAAAAAGTTTTTTGGATAAAACCAACACCCTGATTTGTTTTTTTTTTTTTTGTCTTTTCCAGAAAAATTCCAAAGGAAATGTATATAAATTTTATTCTGTTCTGAAATTTTTTTTTTTTTTTTACACAAATTTTTTATTAACTGAAATCATTATTATTATTTTTTTTATTGCCGGGGAACGATTAATATAAAATAAAAACGTGTGTGTGTGTGTGTGTGTGTGGGGGCCTAAAAAAAAAATGGCGGAAAAAGGGAAGAGGAGGAAGAAGATGGAGAAAGAATTAAAAAAAAAAATTAAAATTTTATCTTTTTTTTTTTTGATTTTAAATGTAAAATCTGGGGAGAACTCTCTAGAAACTTGCTAATTAGAACTAATACACGACTTTTCCGTCGTGTATTCCGTTGCGAGTAAAAAAAAAAAAATGGCGATGAAAAAAAGGTTTTAACGAAGGTCACACACAACCTTTTCGAAAAAAAAATTTTTTTTTTTATTTTTTTTTCAAGGTTTTAACAAAGAATTTAAAAATTTAAACAATTCATTTATTTTTCTTTTTATTCTTTATAAAAAAAACTAATAATAATAATAATAATATTTAAAACTCTGACGTCATTACTTTTTTTTTTCACGGGAATTTGCCCTTTTCTTTTATTTTTGTTATATAAAAAAATGTGAATGACGTCACAAAGTGACACTTTAATTTCGTCAAAGACCAAAATTAAAGCTCTCTTAAATCCTTTTTTTTTTGGGGGTTGGATTGAAAAAAACAGCAGACGACAATTCAGTTAGAAATGAAATGAAAAGACTAATTAATGTCTTTTGATAATATTTTTTTTTTTTTACATTTAATTAATTTTATTTAATTAATTTAAAAAAATTTGAATTAAAATTTAATTAAATTTAAGTATGTATTAATGATAATAATAATTAAAATAATAAATATTTCGACGTCGTTTTTTATCAATGGGTTTTTTTTTCTGATAAAAAATAAACAAACAAAAACATGGTAAAATAATAAATTATTTAAATAAAATATATAATTAATCATGGTTAAAAATCAATAATATATTTTAAATGCGAATGAAAAAAAAAATAAACATTTTTTTTAAAAAACCGAAGAACCATTATTATTACGTCACAATGAATAAAATAGCAGACGACGGAAAAAGTTTTGTTTTGTTTTTTTTTTTCGGTTCGCTATTTCCTCCTTCTTAAACATCACGTGTATTGATTTGTTGTTGTTGTAAAAAAAAATGCTATTTTTTTTCATTGTGTGAAATTTATACTACATCATTTTTAACAAGAGTAATATTTGATTTTTATGTTGTTTTAACATCAACAACAACAACAAACAGGAAGAAAAACTTTCATTTCTTGTTAATATAAATTTTCTTATGCTAAAACTAAATAAATTATCTTTTAATTAGTTTATTATTAACTTTAAAATTTTGACTTTATAAATTTTATATATATATTTATTTTATTTTATCAAATAAATTTATTTCGTCGTTGCTACAAAAAAAAAAAAAAGGAAAAAAGAGAGGGAGGGAAAAAAAAGGAAAAGGAAACGAAATTAAATTAATGCGAAAAAGAGAGAGAGAGAAAGAGAGATAGAAAAAAAACAAAACAAAATAAAAAAAAAAAATAAACATTTTCTAACTTTTTTTCTTTTTTTTTTTTTTTTCAATAAAAATCTTAACTCGTATAAATATTATGTTTAATAATTTATTTAAAAACTTTAAAAATTAAATTCCTTTTTTTTTTTATTCGGAAATAAAGAGAGAGAGAGAGAGAGAGAGAGAGAGAGTGAAAGAGAGAAAGAAAGGTAAAGAAAGAGCGTGGGAAAGAGAAAAATAAAAAGACTGAGTGGTAGACAAAAAAAACGATAGAGAAATTAAAGACAAAGAAAGAAAGAAAGGTAAAGAAAGAGATAGAAAGAGAAAGAAAGAGAGAGAGAGAGAGGGAAAAGAACAAAAAACGTATCGATTAGGTTCGTTTAAAATGAAATTTAACAAAAAAAATTTTCTCGTTAAAATCGTCGGGGAGTAAAAAAAAAGAATAAGAAAAAATTATTATTATTATTATTTTTTCCATTTCAATTTTTATCTTTACGAAATTTTTTTTTCTCTCCGTTTTCCCCTTTCCCCTCCACCCGGTGAATGCTTTTTTCATTCAGTGAATGAAAATAAAAAAAGATTATGTGTAGGTTCTTCTTCCTAACAGAGAATATTGAATAAGAAATGGGATTTTTAAACTAAAATATTTATTCCATTGCTAAATGCTTTACTGAATAATTTATATTATTCGCTTCGGTTCTGTATAAAAAAAAAAAAAAAAAAAATTCTTTTTTTTTTTTTTTCCTTTTTTCCTTTTTATTATTTCGAAATTTCCTTTGTTTAAATTTTTTTTTTCTTTCCTTTTATTTATCATTATTATTATAATTAATTTTTTCCTTTTATTATTATAAAATAGAAACAATTAAAAAATACATTTTTAATTGTTTAAAAAAAAAAAATTATTTTTTTTATTGTTTTATATAATAATAATAATAATTCGTAGAAATTTTTCATTTTTATTCAATGATTGAAAAGGGAAAACGGAAGTTGTGCCGCCCTGAAGGAATGAAAAAAGGGTTGAGAGATTGTGTGGGGAGGGAGGGGGGGTAAGGAAGGGATTGAAAAGGCCGGGAAAAGGTAATTTAATGTTTCTTTATCTGTTAAACTGACGCAAACATTTTCACCTGATTTTCTAACAAAACTAAAATGATTGATTTACTTTCTGGAAAATTACAAGAGCGCGAGCGTTTTTGGAATGAGAATATAATTACATTGTTCAATTTTCGGTGGAAATATATATATATATTCAAAAGTTTATTCGATTCAAAAAAGGAAATTTACAATTTTAAAACGTTTATCGTTATGGTCGTCGTCATCGTCGTCATCGTCGTCGACGACGACGACGACTACGACGATGACGCCGCCGCCGCATCTCCATTTCAAATTTGAAACAAAGCAAAAAAAAAAAAAAACAGAAAAATTTTATTATTTTTTTTTAAATATTTTGTGTGTAAGAAATGTCGTTTGAAAAGTTATTACCGTCTAAAAGGAAGCTAAGAACAGATCCCTTAAATCGATTTGAATCATATCCTGGAAAACTCCAGGGGCGTCCTCGAAAACTTTATCCTTAAGAGAGAAACAAAATCGACATGATTTCATCATCTTGAGACCAAAACCTTTTTGTTTTTTTTTTTAAATATAATTTTACGTCATCATTCTCGTCGGTTTTTTTTTTTATACAAATTTTTATTTTTTTTTATGGCGTCCTTTTAAAAAATGTGAGGATTTTAATAATGACGTCATAAATAATAAAAAAAGAAAAAAGGTTTTTAGGTAGCATTTAAATAGACAAATGGGTTTCCCCCTTTTTTTTTTTTTTAGAAAAAAAAATGATTATTTAAAAATGAAAAATAATTCATCAATCAAAAAAAAAAAAAAAATTTTTTTATTAAAAAAATTTTACGTTCTCGATCCTTTCCCCTCTCCCTGCACTATTTAACCCGTCTCCCCTATAAAATAATAATAATAATAAAGCATGACCGGTTTTTTTTTTTCTAAAAATTTAAAATCGAAAGTTTCTTAATATAAATTTTAAACGTCACTTTGAAATTAGATCATTTAACGTTGGGGGGGGAGGAGGGGGAGGCAAAAGGAAGAAGAAAAAAAAAATCGAAACCTCCCCAAACGTCTCCCCTCTCACTCTACCCATTTTCCACCCTCTCCTCTCTCTCTCTTTTTTTTTTATTTAATTTTTAAACGCATCCGTTTCAATTTTTTTTTTTTCTTTCATTCCTCGAATCGTTTAATATATATTTTTTTTTCCTTTCGTTCCTTTTTTTTCTCTTTCCGCCCTCTTCTCCTCCCTTTAACTACCCTAACCTCCTCCCTCCCGAAAAAAAAACACTCGTTATTACGAATAAAAAAAAAGAAAATTATTATTAAAAGTTAATTTTATAAAATTAAACTGAATTTTTTTTTTTTTCGAACGTTTGAATATTGAAGAGGTTCGATTAATAATAAAAAAAAAAAAATTTTTTTTTTTTTTTTTTTTTTCAAATGGCTTCAAGCTATAAAAGGGAATTTTATTTGAGGAGTTTTCCCGGGGGAAGTGAAGAAGAAGGGAAGAGAGGCATAATCGATGTGGGGGGAGGGGAAACCTCATTTCGATTTAATATACATGTATCACGTGGGTTTTTTTTTTTCTTTTTCATGTGCGTGTATATACGTGCGTCGAAATAAAATTATTATTATTATTATTATTTTTAATCTTTTCATTGAAATTTTATTTTATGTTTAACCCATGAGAAATGAAATTAAAAATTGTTTTTTAGGTGTTTTTTCTTTTTTTGTTATTTAATGAATAAAGCCAAATTTTTTATTTAAAAAAATGTCAAAAAAAAAAACGGAAAATGGTTGTTAGTTTGTTGGAGTTTTTTTTTTGAGTTTTCTTGAGTTTGTCTTATTCCTAAACTAGGTTCTGGTCACACAACAGTATCCATGGAGTAACCAAAATCAGGAGTTGAAATAGATCGAGAGAAGAACAAGAATTGTTATGGTTTCCTCTTTCTCTTGTTCTTAATGTTGCCAACAGGGTTGGCCATCTAAGTACTATGCCAAATGCTCCTTAACTCTGGTGATCTGACAAAAACCTTCTTGTCCAGTCAGTCTGCTATAGATTTCTCCAGGATCTTCTCTGTCTTAATTATATTATTATTATTATTATTTTCACTTTAGAAACACCACGAGATTTTGTGTACTTTTTAAACACTTATTCCAGGTCTCTACCTAATTCCTTAGAAATAAATGTTCGAATATCGGTGGTTCTGCTGCATTCGAAGAATGTTGCCCGTCCCACATAACGATTTTTTCTTTTAAATTCTTCAGAATCTTCTTCAAATTCCCTCCTATTGAATGTGGTATGACTCCCAGTGCTCCCACAATGACCGGAATAGTTTCTGTCTTTACTCCCCACATCCTGGCTATTTCAATCTCTGTCTTTGGCTGTTTTTCCGCCGGTACGGATACTTCAATTAGCTTACACCATTTTTCGAAATTATGTCGCAGAATGATATCCGGTTTGTTGGCTGGCACAGTTCTGTCAGTGTGGATTCGTTAATCATACAGAACTGTGCATAAACTCGCTGACGTAACCGGGTTTTGTTATTATTATTATTATTACTAAAAATTAAATAAAAAGCAAAAAAAAATAAAAAAAATTTATCATCCAAAAAAAAACTGTAGAATAAAACGCGATCGAATAAATTTTTCTAATCATTTATTATAAACAAAAAAAAAAAGCCGACGGCATTTTATTATTATTAAAAATTTTTATTAATATTATTATTATTATTATTATTATTATTATTTATCAAAATGTTATAAACGATTTTAAAAAAAACAAAACAAAAGAAAAAAAATCATTTTTAACCCCATAAAAGGATTTTTTTATTTTTTTTTAAGATAAAAAATTGGCGTTTGTTTTGTTTGATTTTTTTTATTAATATATTTATTTTTAATTAATTAATATATTTATATTTATATATACAACAAACAAACAAACAAACATGTAATCTTAACAACATTTTGAAAATCTTCCAATTTTTTTTTTTTTATCAAACAAGGAAAAGGTTTTCATTAGAAAAAAAAAAAAAAAAACAAGACAAAAAAAAAATTGAGTCGTGCCACAGTTTTTTTTTTTTATTGTTAAAAAATTATTATTAGAATTCATTTATTTATTTTTCTTCTTCCCTCTCTCCGTTTTTTCTCATACCACTTTTCCCAAAATGTCCAGTGGCCAAAAAAAAAAAAAATATTCCAGGAGCCGGAATGGGGATCCCCAATGATTTATTGTCTTTTCAATTTTCAACCCCTTAATTCCCCCTTTTTTTTTTTTTTATGATCCCGATCCCTTTAAATATTTCGGCGAACGTACGGAATTAAAAAAAAAAAAAAAACAGAATTTGTGACATTTTTAAAAATTCAATTTACATTTATTATTATTATTATTTTTTAATAATTTGCTGTCGTAAAGTTTTTTGCGTTTTTTTAAATTTTCAATCGCCACGACCGCGTCGTATAATTTTTTTTTTTCTTAATAATAGGTTTCGATTTCGATTAGTAAAAAAAAAAAAAAAAAGTTTTTATCAGATTTCGAAATTATTTTTCATTTTTAAATATGTATATATGTAACAAAGAGAAAAAAAAAATTTCTTCTGCTTTTTTTTATGACGTCAGAAAAAAAAAACAAAAACAATTGAAATAAAAGTTAGAAAAGAATTTTTAATTAGCGATAAGTTGCTTTGTAACGGCTTTTTTTTACTCTACTTTTCCAAAAGTGTTTTTTTTTCTCCAGAAAATTTTCCAGTTAAATAATTTGTTTACAAAAAAAAAAAGGAAATTTTTTTTTCGACGCTTTGTTATGACCTTTTGACATTTCCGCCATTTTTTTTTACAAATAACCATAATTTATTTATTTAACAATATAAAAAATCGTTCAAATAATAATAATAATAATAATAATAACGAAAAAATAACAACAATAATAATAACAATTATTAGTTTTTACACTACAAGAAAAAAATTATTTTTCGTCTGCTGATGACGTCATTTTAAATTAATATCGGAAAATTTTTTTTTTTTTTTTCTAATTAAAAAAAATTTACACTCGAACGGTCTTACTAAATAGGTTTCTTCAGGTTTTTGACGTGACGTAATAAAGGAAAAATATATTATTCAACAAAGGAAAAAAGGAGAAAAAAAAGGGAAAAAAAAAGGTTGTCTTTTATCTTTATTGTCTTTTTTATCTACCTTTAGGCATTTTCATCAAAAACCTTTTTTTTTCTCTCTCTTTCTCTTTCCTTTCCTTTCCTTTTTCCTTTTTTATATCCTCGAATTCCTTTTGTATTATTCAGATAAAAAAAAAAAGCGACGGTGAGAGAGGGGGCATGTGGTGAGGCAAGGGGTTGATACTCAGAAGGGGTTAAAGGACAGAAAAAACCAGGAGGGAGGTATAAAAAAAAAAAAACCTTTTTTCACTTTAACAATCGGTTAAAAATTAAAATTTTGAAGATTTGTTATGCGACGTATAAATTGTTAGAACACCTATTTAAATAAACCACTCCTCCTCCTCCTCTCGTTCCGCCTCATCCCTTCTCCCACCCCATAAAAAATTAATTATTATTATTATTATCGTCATCATCTCGGGAGTCTTAATTAATACAAAGTAATTATTAATTATATTAAATTTTTAACATGAATTCGGTGTAAAAACCTTCGGGGTTTTCCTTTCGTCATCATCATCATCATCATCATCATCATTATTATTATTTTATCGAATTTTATTCAATAATGCACGACGTATTTTTTTTTTTACCACGTTTATTATTATTATTATCATCATCAACATTTTTCTCTCTTGATTTCTTTTTTTTTTTTCCCGCGCGTAAGAAACAACAACGGGAAAAGGAAGGAAAAGAAAAAGGAAAAAAAGGAAAGAAAAGTCATTTCACATGAGAAGAGTTAAAAGGGATAACAGATTTTCACATTCGAGTTACTCAATAATAATAATAATACTGATAATAATAATAGTTTTTCGCGTTTAACCGGTGTTTGTTAAAAAATTTGATTTTTTAAATTTATGCATGAATTTTCACAAAGGAAATTTTTTAACATGACGTAATTATATTTTTTTTTTAATGATAAAAAAAGGAATTTTACATTATTATTATTATTATTATTATTATTATTATTATTGTAATCGTAATGATGACTTAGTCGTGTCTTCGGGGAGGAAAGAAATAAAGTTAGTGAGTTAAAAAAAAAAAAAATAATAAAAATTTAAAAGAAAATGTTCGAGTAGTTACATTAAAAAGGTTTTAAAATTACAAATTCATTGCGAAACATTTGGAAAAATGATTTCAAGAAGTTAAATTTTGCAAGCGGAAAAAGGAAACGAGAAAGAGTAAGAGAGAAAGAGAGAAAGAGAGAGAGAGAGAGAGAGAGAGAGAGAAAAAGAAAAAATAAGGTTGGTTATACGATGTCGCGAGTAGTCCCCTCTGTGGAATATGACAAAAATTTTCTTTTTGAAGGTTTTCACGTTAATTTTCCTGTTTTGTAAAAAAAAAAAAAGTATCAATTTTCCTAATTCTTCCTCTCTCTCTCTCTCTTTCACGTTGTGTTTTTTATTTTTATTTTTATTTTTTTGCTTTGTGTCGCGTTAAAATTTAAAAAGAGAAAGAGAGAAAGAGAGAAAGGGATAGAGAGAGAGAAAGAGAGAGAAAGGGATAGAGAGATAGCAAAAAAAAAAGAAAAAGAAAAATAGGAAATGAGGAAAAGTATGAAGTTAAAATTTTAAAATTTTAAAAGAAGAAGTCTAAAACCATTTTTCATAAAGTTTTATGAATATTTGAAAATAAAATGGGGGGAAGGTGGGGAGAATGGGGAGGGGGAGAAAAACTTTTCCTTATGTTTTTACCCACTTACAAATACATATATATATGTATAATATTTTCTTATCGAAAAAAAAAAATAAAAATTTATTTATTTGTATTTATCCTGCACATAATAATAATAATAATAATAATAATAGTAGCAAACAATTGTTTAAAATGGTTTCTGGGGGTTTTTTTACCAATAATAATAATAATAGTAGCGGTAGTAGTAGTATTATATTCATTTTGTTTATTTATTATCGTTTTTTTTTTCTTCTTCTGCTTTTTAAACTTCACTACTGAAATATTCAAAAGAGAAAACCGAAACAGAAAAAAAAATTTTTTTTTTTTCGATGTTTTTAGGTTGGGATCCCCTCCCTCTCTTTCTCCCTTTCTCCCTCCTACCCCTCTTTAAAAAAAAAATGAAAAGTTTTTAAATATAAATGAAAATAAAGAGCGAATGACCTTTTTGTCGCTTTTCCTTTTTTTTTTCTTTTTCCTTCCTTTTCCTTTATTCTTCCACGAAACCTTCTGCCATTTCCTTTCCTTTTTTTTCCTTTTTTCCTTTTTTTATAAAAAAAAAAACTAAATTTATCTAAACTTTTTTTTTCTTTTTTTTTTTTTTTCTCCAGCCACCACGTTTTGATGATGTCCGAAAATGCCTTTTTTTTTTCGTGTTGTTGTTGTTGTGTGGGGAGGGAAGGGGAGAGTAGGGGAGAGAGGAAAATTGTATTGAAAAGGTTTTATTTTTTGGATGAAAAAAAAATTTTTTCTGGAAAATTTTTTTTTTTATTTTCTCCAGGAAAAAAAAAATTGAGTTTTGAAACGTATAAATATTTAATTTTTAATTTATTTATAAAACGTCTGGATAATTTTACTCGTATGCCAAATTATTATTATTATTATTATTATTATTATTATTTTGCAATTAATTGCATAACTTCGTAAAAGTTTTTCCTTTTGAGAAAAAAAAAAAGAAAAAGGTTCAAAGGTCAAAAGAATTAATATTATTTTTAAAAGTTTTTAAAAAAAAAAAAAAACCCGTAGCGTATAAATTCCAGAAGGAAGAAGGAAAAAAAAAAAGGTTTGAAAATTTTTTGTGTTTTTCCTGTTCGTTCCGGTCCAGTTCTGTCCAGTTTTTTTTTAATTTTGCCTTTGAGCACAATTGAATTCGAGATTGAAATGATGAAAAACATCACATCATCATCATCATCATCAACATTTTTGTCGGAAAAATAATTTTTTTTTTTTTTTTTTTTTCCATCGCTTTGAACGTTTGAATTATTTTTTTTTATTTTTCCGGGTCCAAAATAAACAAGAGAAGATGAAAGTGGATGTGTGGAAAAGTAGATCAGTCACGTTTTTTTTTTTTCCAGTTCTCGTTTCGTTCCAAAAAAATAAAAAAAATAAAAGAAATCATCGCAAACTTTTTTTATACACATACGTAAATGATGTAAATTTTTTATCGGTTTTAATTTAAAATTTTTTTTTTTAAAGTCGAATCAAAGGAATTTTATGTCGGAAAGAGAAAGAGAGAGAGAGAGAAAAAAAATAAAATAAAACTTACAAATACGTGAGTAAAAAACTTTTTGTGGATGGAAAAGAAAAAAAAAATGAAAACGAATGAAAAAAGGAACAAAAAAAAAAAGGAAAGAAAAAGGAAAGAAAGAAAGAAATTACAACTTGACGTCTTGATTCGGATATTTTTTTTTTTTTTTAAGATTTGAACCAGATTGGAGCCTTTTCGGCCTTTTTTTCCTTTTCTTCTCTTTTTATAAATATTTTACTTATCTTGTGTTTGTCTGTTTTTGTTTGTTTGTTTGTTTGTTTGATAGAAAAAAGAAAAGGAATGAGAAAAGGTTATTTTCACTCTCTACGTAGCACACACAAAAATCCAAAGCATAAAATCGATTTATTTTATTAATACGTTATTTTATAACTTTTATTATTATTATTACATTATTTATTAACAATTTAAAATTTTTAATAATAAAAATTATTATTATTATTATTATTATTATTATTATTATTATTATCATTACGATTTATAAATAAATAAAATTTTTAATTATTAACAGGAACTCTTAAACAAAAAAAAAAAAATTTAATTTAAAAAAAAAAAATCTTTTGATTAACTTTTTCTTTTTTTTTTTTTTAATAAAACAGAGCTAATAAAAAAAAAGACAGAAAGAGAGATAGAGATAGATAGAGATAGA
>NW_002987102.1:19757-36777 GCF_000006295.1 Pediculus humanus corporis
AGAGATGGGTAGAGAGTGAGAGAGAGAGCGAGAATGAGAGAGTAAATTAGGAGACAAAGTGAAAATAAAAAAAAACATACTCCACAAAAAAAAAAAGATGATGTTAATAATAATAATAATAATCAAATTGACTTTTCTAAAAAGAAAAAGAAAAAGAGAGAGAGAGATAAGTGAAGAGAAAGAGGGAAGGAGATAGGAAAAGAGAGGGAAAACCATATTGCGAATTTTAATTTTAATAAAATAAAATTAAAATTTGCATAGCCTCTAATTTATTTTTTACTCTCTTTGGATGCCTTTTGGTGTATATAAAAAAAAAAAAAAAAAAACGTTGAAGAGGTTTTTCCTTTAATTTAAATTAAATCGCTTTGAGAAAGCGAACCAAAGAAAACCTTAACAAAATGAAATTCAAACCTTTTTTTTCTTTTTTTTTCAACCTTTTGTCAGCGCCATGCAACCTCTTCGTTATTTAAAAAAAAAAAAAAAAAAAAAAAAACCTTTCGAATAATTATTACAAAACATTATTTTACGTTTTTTTTCCTCTCGTTTTTTTCTTTTACTTTTCCCCCTCCCTCGTTTTTCCCTCGCCGCACGAATTTTCTTTTTTTTACGGTTTATTAAAAAAAAAGAGGATTAAATCATAACAATGACGTCATTAAAAAATTTACAAAAAATATTATTTTACGTTAAAAAATAAAGAAAAGAAAGAAAGAAAAAGGAAAAAAAAACTTTAACTTACTTAATAAAATAAAGTTTAGCGATAATTTCACACTCTGTAGCGGTGATAATGAAGGCTAACGTGCTATAATATAGTCTATAACGACGTTACACGACCGTATATATATATATATATATATATATTATATTAAAAAAATTACCATTTATTATTATTATTATTATTAACATTAGTTTTATCAGACTAATTAACCTCTGTTGTAAAATGTTATTAAACTTTAATAGTTTTACTAATTGTTTAAAAAAAAAAAGAAGAAAATGATAACATTTAACCTTTTAACCTTTAACCTTTTGTTTTGTATAAAAAGCATTACCTGTAAATAATATATATACATACATATAAATATATATATATATTTTTTTATAAGTAAAATTTATGGCGATTCGTTTAAAAGTATTTTTTTTTTTTTCTGTTGGGGGAAGCAATGTGAATATTTTTTAGGAATGAAATATTAAAGTGCGTTTACGTGTACGTGTGCGTGCGTGTGTGCGTGCGTATGTGCGTGTACGTGTACGTGTGCGTGCGTGCGTGTGCATTTTTAAGGGAGTTATTTTGTCTTAACGAATTTTTTCCAACAATTTTCACGGCTGTGTTTTTTTATTTCTCTCCTTCTCTCTCTCTCTCTTTCTTCAGTTTCTTTCCCTCTTTCCCTCTCTCTCTCTCACTCTTTCCGTGTTTTCTACTTCCTTTTTAAAAGTGTTTTTATCTAGGAAAATGACAGTTTTTTTTTCCTTTTTTCGGATTTACTTTTCTTTTTTTTTCCTTTCCTTCTCTACTTTTTTTTTTGGAGGGGGAAAGGGAATCCTTTAAAAAAATTTGTATCGAGTTAAAAAATCATCATCATTATTATTGTTGTTATTTGTGACCGAAAAGAGTGATAAATTAAAGCGCCCCTACACGTCTACGTAATAAAATGTGATTTTTCAAAATTTAATAATTACCTTTTGTCAAAAAGGATTAAATACAGCTCATTCGCTTCCTCCTTTTTATCCCTTTCCCTTCCCGTAAATAAAAATTTTCCATCAAAAACAGGAACACGACAAAGGTTTAGGGTGAGGGATGGGGGGTGTCCAAAAAGATCGGGGCGTATTCGACGTTGTGTTTTTCACTGGAAAACACGACTCATAAATCATATTTTGTTTTTTTTATTTTTTATTTTTCCAGTTTCAAAATTATATTTATTTGTTTTAATTTTTTTTTTTTTTTTTCGTTTTTGAAAAACGGAAAAACTCGTTTACCGGTTTAAGATAATGAATTATTATTATTATTATTATTATTATTATTATTATTATTATAACTTTTTTTTTTTTTTTGAAATTTCGATGAAAAGAATTTTCATTTATACTAAATACATAAATTCAATTATTTTATTTTAGTTTTTTTTAAATGTTGTTGTGAAAAGTACATTTATTAACAAAGTTTGATAAAAAAAAAAGCAGAGAAAGATAGAAAAAGAAAAGAAAATGTATTGAAATTAAAAAAAAAAAACGAAACGAGACAGAATTTTATAAGGCGCCAGAATAATAATATTTAAGCGCTCGAACGGGGAGGAATTTTTAACGGGAGAGGGAGGAGGAGGAAGAGAAGGAGGATGCTGTTGGGAATAGGGAAGAAAAGAAAGGGGGGGGCTTCGACATTATCAGAAAAAACTAGGTTTACGATGCCGTTACGGTCGTAATAACTGAAAGACTTTCAAAAATATCTTTTTATTACCGTATATAAAAAAAATTTTTTTTTTTTCGTAACATAACGTGACGGATTTTCCCATATGTTTTTATTAACTTTTCATCATCATCTTAAATTTTTTTTTTTTTAAAAAGAAAAATATATATATGTATTTGATTTCCACTAACCGAGTTATACAACAGCGACAGGAAAAAAAAAAAATAAATTTTTTTTTTGTTACTCGTTATTACAACCGACCGGTATTTAGAGAGTAATAATAATAATAATTTTTTTTACCACCCTATTTGGTCATTTTTGCATTTATTATTATTATTTCAATTTTTTTTTCTTTTTTTTATTACTTTAACGTTCGTTTTATTATTATTATTGTTCTCGTTGATGCGACTGCACTTTTATTGTTGAATCGTTATTACTTGAATTTAAAAAAAAAAAATTTTTTTATTTCGACTCACGCACTCCCTTCCCCCATTCCCTCCTTCTCTCTCCCCTCTCCTTCCTGATAAAAGAAAAAAATCAAACGGGAGAGGAAGGAGGGAGGGAAGGGGAAAGAGGAAATTGGTCGTTTGGTTCAATAGATTAAAAAATTTTTCCTTTTTCCGGTTATTTAATATTTAAAAAACTCATTTTTTATTTATTTAAAAATTCATATACATATATTTTTTAAAAAAAAAAAAAACAGACGCGCGGATATAAATATAAATAATAATAATAATAATAATAATAATAATAATAAAATTTGATTGAAACTGGAAAACGTAACAACAACAACAACAACAGCAAGGAAAAAAAATTTTTTTTTTTTTTTATTTTTCTGGAAAATTCATTCATCATTTCAACGGAAGTAATATATCTTTTTTTTTTGGCGGGAAAAATAAGGGTTGAGGAAAAATGATGAGAAGGAGAAGGAGGAGGAGGACTCGAATAGTGAAGGGAATGATGGAGAAAGGGGAGAGGGGAGGGGAAATATATAAAGAGATGAGTATAGGGGAAAAAAAACCTTTTTTATATTCTTCATCATCCTTTTTTTTTAAAACTTTACGTGTCCAAAATGTATGCATTTGTTGGAATCAAAAAAATTTTTTCTTTTTTTTTTTTTATTTATATTCCGACATTTTGAAAAATTTTTATATATATTTATTTATTTCATAACGTGCATAATTCATTCCTTTCGTAAATGAATGAATGAATGAATGATTTTCATAGAGTAAAAAATTTCATAAGCTTATAAATTTGGAAAAAATTAAAAAAAAATTTTTTTTTTTTTATGTTTTACCTACCTGACCTATTCGAGTGTGCGTGTGTGCGGGTGACATTTATAAATTATTTTCTAAAAGTCAAAAAGTGTCGAATCGATAAATTTTAATTTTTTTTTTTATCATTTTGAATTGGAAAAATTATTACTCAATGAAAGTGCATTAAGTGAAATTAGAAAGCAAAAAAAAAAAAAAATTATTAATTTTTAATTTCCTATTATTTCCGTTTGACCTTTTTTTTTTTTTATTTCTCCCTCCCCCCACCTTTCAATCTCTCCACCTTCCCTTCGCCTCCCATCTACCCTCCCCCCCGAAACGTTTTTTCATTTAACAAAACGAAAAATCCGTTTGAAATTTTACCAGATTTAAAAAAAAAAAAAAAAGAATAAAATAAAAATTTATGATTGTTGTAAATAAAGTTGTGTGGCATACATAAAGCGTCAGTTGTTTCTCGTTAAAAAATATTATTAGCGAATGTAACAGAGTGAATTTGCATAGGTTTTCATGGGAAACATTAAATAATGGGATAAAAAAAAGAGAGAGAGAGAGAGAGAGAGAGAAAGGAAGGATGAGATGAGTCGGAAGAGAGAAAAAAAAACAGATGAGGAAAAATAGAGAGAGAGAGAAAGAGAGAGTTGAAAGCATTGTAAAAACTTGCAATATAAAACATTTACGCTCCGGAAAAAAAAAAAAATGTTTTTCCTCCTTTCCCCCTTCCTCCTCCCCCCATTTTTTTTTTTTAAATAAGGTTCATTTTTTTTTTTTTTTTTTTTTTTGGAAAAGTGGATGCTAATAGCGGTTATTACGATTTTATTTTATTTTTTTTCGAACATGTGGCCGTTATAGATACTAGTATTATTATTATTATTATTTTCCCTCTCAACGAAACAAGCTTCGTGGTGAATATTTATCTGAATTTACCCTCCGGACACACTCTTTCTCTTCTCTCTCTCTCTCTCTCTATCTCTCAGCAACACGATTTTCTGCTAAAAAAAGGAACCTAAAAATATTTAAACATGTTTTTTTTTTTGCGTGTGTGTTAGAAAATGAAAAATTTTCTCGTCGTCGTTTCCGGTTTCGTTATTTTTCTGTAAATGATAAAGAATGTTTCATTCAGTGGGTAATAAATTTAAAATAGATAAAAAAAAGTTTTTTTTTTCCTTTTTTTTTTTTTTTTAAACGAATGAGAAAAAGAAAGAGAGAGAGAGAGATAAATTGGAAAATGAGAATGAAACAGGACACTAAGAAAATGAAAAAAAGAACAAAAAAAAAGAATGAATAAAAAATTGGCCGAAAAAATTAGCTGATTTATCTAAAGTTGAAGAAAGAAAGGAAAAAAAGGGGGGAAAAAAAAGAAAGAAAGAAAGAAAAAGTTTTTCTGGTGAAAATCTTTTGCAACTCAAAATGAAAGAGCGAGATTAATTTAGAAAAGTTGAAGAAGTGAAAAGCAAAAGGAAACTTTTCGATGTTCTTAACAGCAGCAGCAGCGTTTCTTCTCTAAGAGAGAGAAAAAAAGGGAAGAGAGAAAAAGGAAGGAAAAAAAAAAGAAATAAAAGGAGGATGAAAAAAATAGGGGGAAGATTGGGTGAAAGAAGCGAGATAATGAATGAGAGAAAGAGGAAAAAAAAAGTAGGGAGAAAACTAAAAAGATGCTGGAGAAATGAAAAAAGATGAGAAAGACAAAGTGAGAGAGAAAGAGATAAAAGAGAGGAAAAAAAAAGGGGGACGGAAAAAAAGAGAGAGAGAAGGAGAAAGAGAGAGAGTTAAAAAATGCAAATTACAGCTAAAATAAGAGTAATTTTGGTATAAAAAAAAAATTTTCTTTTTTTTTTTTTTTTTTTTTTTTTTACTTAATTTGGGGTTTTTAGGTAAATTTTAAAAAACTTTTTTTTTTTAATAAAAATAACGAATAAGTCTTGGAAATAAATAAAAAGATAAATTTAAATTTATAATAATAATAATAATAATAATGATTTTTTTTTGTTTGTTTACAGGTAAGTTTTTTCAAAAAAAAAAATTATAAAAATTTTTGAATTTTCCAAAAAATCACGTGATTGAAATGAGGTAAGAATCATTTTTGACACGTCATCAATTTTTTTTTCCAAATGGTTGTTGTTGTCGTCATCATCGTCGCGGTCGTTTATAAACAAAATTTTCTTTCGATTTCGTACAAAAAAAGGAATTTTTTTTTTTTTTAGTAAAATTTTCTTCTTATTTTTAAACAAAATGGCGACGAATCACAATTAAATCACAATTTATTTCCTTTAAGGATGAAAATCATTATTTAGGAAATTGATTTTTTTTATTTATTTTGCACGCATCCTCTTTTTTTTTCTTAAAAAATTTATTTTTAAAATATTTTTTAACAATCGAATAAATTTTCAAATGAATTCCATTTTGATGCCAAATAATTAATTTCAACGTCATGCCATCTTCGTTTAATGCCAGTCCCCGTATTCTACCATTTATTGATAAATTTAAAGTTTTTTTTATTTTACCATTTCCGAGGCATAATAATTTTACGTGACCGTTTTCGTTTCCCAAAAATACCTAATTAAAAATTAATATTTATAATAATAATAATTATTATTATTATTTAAATTTTTATTATTATTAATCTTTTATTACCACCTATACGATTGTTATTATTATTATTATTTTATTAAAACGAGTCTGCCAGATGTTACCGGAAATCGTTTAACCTCTTTTGCCTTACCCTTCCCTCCTTGAAATTAATTTCGGTTAAAAATATAAAATTTTTAAACAAAATAATAATAATAATAATAATAATAATAATAATAATAATAATAATAATAATAATAATAATAATAATAATAATAATTTCTCATTTATTTAAACGAACGACTGAATGAATGAATGAATGAATGAGTGAATAAACGACGATGGGGAAAAAAAAATTCTATTATGATGATAATAAATTTATTAAAATAGAAACTTAATTAAATGTAAAACGTTGATAATAATAACGAACGATAGCGAATGAAAAATATAACGCGAAATTAGTTAGATAATAAATAAAAAAAATGTCCTTATCGATAAGGAGTAGATTTATATATATATATATACATTCGTTTAAAAAAAAAAATCAATAACGATGATGATGATGATGTTGGAATAAAATTTAAGAATCGAATTTAAATTGATTTGCATTTAACGCGTACGGTAAAAAAAGTAGGAATGAAATTAATCCGTTGATGATAACAGTTAATGATAACGAGACGTATATGTTAATAAATAAATACGAGAAAAAAAAAAATTTAAAAATGGCGGAAAAGCAGGGAAAAAAAAAAGTTAAAATGTTGAGAAAAAAAAAACTAACCCGAAAACAAATAATATTTTGTTTTAAGGGTTAGTATAAGAAAAATAAGAGAGAGAGAGGAAGAGAGAGTCGAGTAGTGGGAGGAGTGGGTGTCGGTCACTGACCTTTTCTCGTTTCAAATTCTAGTAAATAAACAAAGTCGGCCATTTTGAATTTTGTTTTTGTTGTTGTTTTTGTCGTCGTCATTGTCGTTGTCGTCGTCTCTTATCGTAATGGAAAATCGGTAATCATCGTTTATTTTCGGAATAATGATAATAATAATAATAATAATTTAAGAGATGACAAATTTCAAACGATTAAAATTCGTAATAATAATAATAATAATTTAAATTTTATTATTTTTATTTATTTTTTCTTTTGTTCTCATTCGATAAATAATTAATCATCGTCGTAATTTTTTTTTTGTTTTTTTATTAATTAATAGTTTTTTAGTTTTAAAAATGGAGGGTTTTCTCCCCCCTTTACCAACTACCCCTTTACTAAATTTTAGACGAATTTAATGATTAATAATAATAATAATGATAATATAAGTAATCGCGATGGCATTTTTAATTTAAAAAAAAAAAAAATTTTTATGTAAAAAATAAAATTAATTAGAAAAGGATATCAATGACAAGTAAAAAAAAAATCTCATTCAAAATCCTAAAGAGAGAGAAAAAAAAGAGAGATAGATAGATAGATAGAGAGAGAGAGAGTAAACTTCAATAAAACCGCTTGGAGCTGTCATGATAATGCTTGGAAACAAAAAAAAAGTAAGAAGTAAAATTTCTTTCACTTCCCTTCAATTTTCTTTTTTTTTTTTTTTTTTTTTTCATTTACCGTCGGGAGCCCGAAATTCATCTTCATGTTTAAAAAAAAAAAAAAAAAAAAAAAGGCTTTTTCATTAACCATCTTTTTTTTTTTCCTTCTTCTTCTTATTCTTCCCCTTCACCATTTTTTTTTTTTTTTTTTTAATACCCCGCGAGAGTTTTAAATTATTTGAATTCCACATTTTTTCTTTCCTTTCTCTCTCTCCCTCCCTCTCCCCCTCTCTTTCTCTTCTTTTTCTTTTTAATTTTAATTTTCATTGGGATGTTTCAAAAGGGTTTAAATACGTTTCAAATAAAAAAATTATAAGTTGCCATCATCTTTGTCGTGACTTTTTTTTTTTTTTTAATAAAATTTATCTTTACTCTCCCCTAATTAAATTTTTCTTTATTATTATTATTATTAATATTAAACCGATTTCTTTTTATATATATAAACGTTTATAAAAATTTTCACGAGAAAAATACATATATATATAAAAGAAAAAATAAGGGAGAGTAATAAAATGTTTTTTTTTTTACCCTTCGGTTTATTACCTAATAAAATATATATATATATATATATAAAAATTAATCGTGAGTAGTAGTGGTAGTAGTAGTGGCAGTACCTGATTTTGATATAAAAAAAGGGATGTAATTGGTTCGCCGACACGGATGGTGTAAAATAAATTTATATCGAATGAATCGCATCCCAATTGGACCAAATCCCAAATTCGAATCAACCCGAAAATCGACGCGGTTATTAAATAATTTTTATCCGATGCCAAATGCGTTACTTCTTCATTTTCCCCATATATTTTATAATTTTTTTCGAATAATTTTTTTTCAAAGTTTATAAATATCAAACGACCGTTTCTCGTACCTGAAAAAAATAATAATCCATAGCATTATTATTATTATTTAAAGGGAATGAAATGGGATGTCGAAAAAAAAAGGGGGATTTTACCTCCAATGCAATAAATTTTAGGTTCGTTTAATAAATAAATAGATGAAATTTGTAAAAAAGATTGTTTTAAATCGAAGCAATATAAGGAAACTCCAGACCAAATAGAATAATATCTTATCACGTTATCAATAGACATTGATAATAGATTCGATGACGTAGTTATTAAATATTTTATAGATTGTACGTGTCCGGTAAAATTTGTAAATTTTTTATTCGTTCTCATTATTTTACACGTTATGCTACCATTTTTGCATCCGACCACGATGTGGATTCTATCTTCGTGTAGTGAAAGACACGTTATCATTGAATCGAAACCGAAAACTGTAAAATTTAATCTTGCTCCTGTGACGTAGATGATAAAAAAAAAAAAAAAAAGGGGAGGAAAAAAAATTGAAGAGATGAGTACGAATGAGAAAATTGAGTTTTTTTTTTTTTTTTGGCAAAATATCAGAGAGAAAAAAAGGTTTTCAAATTTTTGAAAAAGTCTCGAGACGGGGTTACAGAATAATTTTTTTTTTGAAAAACTTTTTATGTATATTCGTGGGAGAAGAATAAAAATATTATAAAATTTTAATTTAAATTAGTCAAAACCACCAAAAAAAGTAATTTATTATGAGTGTTTAAATTTTTTCTCTTTCTCTTTCTCTCTCTCTCTCTCTCTGTCTGTCTCCCTCTCTCTTATATTTCTACATAAAAAAAAATCTCTATAACCCTTTCTCTCTTTCTCTCTCTCTCCAGCTGAGAATTCTCTTAAATCTTTTCACCCTTAAAACAAATAATAATAATAATAATAATAATTTATCGAATTCTTCTTTCTACAAACCTGTTCGCATTGAATAAAAAACCACAACATTACTTTCTGTCGAACACGCCATGACCTCCATTTTTTTATCCCAACAGCAAACACAATCTTTAAAAATTGAACTGTCAACTTTTACCGTTTGACAATTTTTCGTTAAAATATTTTCTAAAGTTTTCATGGAATCTTTTAAAACGAACTGAAATGAAAAACAAAAAAAAAAAGATGAAATTTATATATATACGATTCGACCTTAATTAACAAAAAACTATTATTATTATAAAAATTCTTTTTCTTTTTTTTTTTTTTTTTGGGGGGGGGGATTTTCCCACAACAAAATCAACACGGTTCCAAAGGCAGAAAAACAAACTTGTTGATATTATTATTATTATTATTATTATTTGTTTGGTAAAAGTTTTGTTGATTTTTTCTATTTATCAGTTGAACAATTTCAATATTTTTTTTTCTTTTTTGGTTAAAAAAAAAAAAGTCGAAAGAAAACAAAAAAAAAAAAAATTTTTTTTTTTTTTGTTTTTTATTTGGGGAGTTATTTAAAAATTTTTTAAATAATTTTTTTATTCAATAATAACCGTTAAAAAATTTAAAGCGCTATAAAAAAAGAAAAAAATTACGAATTCGTCCGTCGTCGTCGTTTTTTTTTTAAATTAAATGTAATTTTTTAAAAAATTATTTTCAGTTTGTTCGAATCGCGTTGAGAAAAAACTAAAAAATTCATTCAGTTTCATTCATTCATTCATTCATTCTCTCATTCGTTCGTTTCATTCTCGATTTTAATTTTTACATTTATTTTTTAATTTTTAAATTTTAATTCTTGTAAATAAATCGTGACAATTTTTAACCGCACCATGTGCACAATTTATTTTCTATCGCAATCAATTATTATTATTATTATTATTATTATTATTATTATTATTATTATTATTATTTGTTATCGATTTTAAATAATTTTAAACCGAAAATGGTCGATTACATTGAAATCTGACATTTTCACGTTTTTTCAAAAATTCATTTTGGACAAAACGAATTTAATTGAAAAAAAAAAAAAAAGTTTCTCGAATTTTCGATTAATTCGAATGGAAAAAATCAAAACGAAATTGCAAAAATTTTTTTTTTTTATTTTTATTCTTTTCCTTTTCCCTTCGCCCCCATTCCCTCTCTCTCTGTACGATCCTTCAGCACGGCAAAAAAAAAAAAAAAAAACGTGTAAAAAAAAATGGCCGACAGCAGAATAATAATAAAAAAAAGAGAAAGTTTTTTTTTTTTTTTTTTTTTTTTTTAGAGAACAACTGGTCGTGACAGTTACATAATAATAATTAAATCAATGTATAATAACTTTTTTTCTAAATTAAAATCGGTTAATGAAGAAAAGCAGATGACAGTGGCGCGCGGTATACATTTGCGGTCATCATTTATTATTGTATATAAAATTTATTGCGAAAATTTTTTTTTCCCGCCCCTTTTTTCCCCCTCCCACTCGCGTCGCCATACTCCTCCTCTTTTCTTTTCCCCGTCTACCTCTCTTTCTTACCTTTTCCCTGCCCTTTCTTTTCCCCTTCCACTCGCGTTGTCATTTTCCTCCCTCCTCCCCTTTCTCCTCTGTCTCCCCACTCACTCTCTCTGTCCCACGTGACAAAATTAATTTCTCACCTCGGACAAATTATTAATACGTAAAAATCCTTTGATTCCAAGTTCTTTGAAACTTTTTAAAAATTCTTCGTTATCATCGTCTTGGGTCGTGCCTCCGTCGTCGCCACCGCCATTATTACCCCCGTCACCGCTCCCACCGTCATTTCCTTTATCACCTTTCCCTATTAAATATTCTTGATTGGTAGCGATTATTTTATTGATTTTAGCATTAATTGCTCTTCTACCGGATTTTTCATTAATTGAATCGTCAATCATTTTAACCCAATATTTTCCGACTTTCTTTAAATTCGTCAAAAGTTTTTCATCAACGACGTGGCACATTATCCTACGATTTAAATATATCGGCATGATTTGTAAATAATCAACAACTTCTGACACGCCATCATTTTTTTTTATTTTTCCCTCGCTCGACGATATTATCCCTTTTGATTTTTTATATTTTTTCAAATTGTTTTCCCTTTTCGATAATTGCATTAATTTTTTTTTTGTATATTCGTTAATGACCCCGTCACTTTCTCCATCGTTTTCTATCGTTCCCGTTTCTTCCTCGGTATTGTTTTCGTTTTTACTGCTTTTCCGATTCGATGATGCATTTTCGCGATCTTCGTATTCGGATAGCACGACGCGATTCTCTCGTTTTCTTTTATTGTAAACGGATAACAAAGATTTACATAACATGTACAACAGTCCTCCTCCGGATATTTTTAATAATTTCAATATGGCGGATACTTGTCGATCGGGTGTCAATTTTGAAAACCATATGAAATCCTCTCGAACCAAAGCATTTAGAACATCGCATGAAAAACATCTGTTGTCATCTTTCGGTATTCTATCGTAAGAAAATTCCGTGTAATCAGTCGTGAGGGATTCTTCCACGTCTTTCGATATAATCGATTCAATCGATTTCAAAACGTTTTCCAATACGTAGCATCCGGTCGTGGATGTGCAAAGACTTTCTAAAAAAAGATATTTATTGATCCACGAACATCTCATGAACCTGTAAAATGATTATTTTCGTCGTTTGTAACGATGAAATTAAGGACTGATAATAATAATAGTAATAATAATGATAATAATTGGATATTTACATGAGTTATTCGGCATACCATTCTTGTGTTTCATTCATTTTCAAATTCCATTCTCGATCGTGTTCAGATATTTTTTTTTTTTGTCCAGGAACCCCTTCGTAAATCGATTTACGAACTGCATCGAAATTTATTATTTTATTTTGTTTCGATAGTAAATCTTCAGAGCTTTCTAAATCATTTTCTAAAATTTTTTTTTTTTTGTTTTTACTCATTTTTTACACTGGTGGTATCGGCGGCGGTTTCGCACTAAAGCGCAATTAAAATTAATAAAAAAAATTTATTTTATTCTTTCTTATTAATTAATTAATTAAATAATTAATTTTTGTTTTTTTAGTCTGTTTACAATTTATGTAAATAAAAATTTTAAAGAAAAAAAAAATGGCGGATCATCGTCGGCCATGTTTTTCGTCGTTATTTTTTTTTCACGTTTGAATTTTTTAAGGTTTTCCCAGTATAAAAAAAAAAAATATTGTGATGAATTAATAATTTTTTGTCGGGTAAATAGAAACTAAAAAAAAAAAAAGAAACTTGTAATTCAATTGATTAATGGAGTAAAAAAAACATTTTCTTTTCTTTTCTTTTCTGAACGCGTGTTTATTTATGAAACGAGTAAATTTTGTTTGTCTTTGTTTTTATGCGTGTGATTACGAAAAAAAGAAAAAAAAAATTTTTTTTTTTTTTTTCGTTCCATAATTAACTTTTTTTTAACACGCAATTTTTCGTTTGTAGACTTTTATGTTAGGAAAAAAAAAAAGAAAATTTATTTCACACCCTAATTTTTTATATAAAAAAATCATGTATGAATTTTAATATTGTCGTAGTTTGCTGCCGTTGTTGTTGTTGTTTTCACAAATTAATATTAACGTAATGTAATGTCGTAATAAATTAATATGGCTATTAAATAATTAAAACGTGTAAAGATGAATAGATATTAATATTATTATTATTATTTGACGTCATTTTTAATTATTAAAAGGTATTGTTTTTAATTTAATTGATTTTCTTACGTTTTCTTTTTCCACGAAAATATTTTTTATTAACCGTTTTGTTTAGGGCCTCCATTGAAAATTATTAATATTTGCACTGTAATTTCCTTTCTTTTTGATAACGGAAAATTTTTTTTATCTATAACGATGAGACTATTATTATTATTTATACAACAACAAAAAAAAACGTGGAAGAAGCTTTTCTCTTCTCTTCGTTTTAAGGGGGGGGAAGTAGGGATTTTTCCCTGATTTGATAGTTTTTATCTATTTGTCCCCGTTTCAATATTATAAAAAAAAGAGTAAATTTTTTAAATAAAATTTTTTGGTTGGTTTTTTCAAATTTCAAACTCGTGATTGCAAGTAAATTTAATGGTGGACACTCCCAACGGCACGATAATAAAACAAATCCTCGAGGTCGCATTTTAGAAAACAATAACTGACTGAATAACCGAAATAAAAAAGCAGGATAAACGTTTAGAGTGTGTGCTATCGTTCCAAAGGTATAAGAATTTAAAAAACAATAGATTTTATTATTATTATTTAAACAACGGCCTACCCTATATGTTGCAAGGAGTGTCTAGAAAGTTCCACTACCGATAGAACAACAATCATTTAAATTCGCGTATTGTGAAACAATAATAATAATATTTCCGAGAAAGGTTGACGAAAAAAAAATTAAAAATTTTCAATACGAGGACAACATTTTTAGTTATTACAATTTGAATTCAATTAATATAAACAAACATTTTATCAGTTTTTTTTTAAAAAAAAAAACAAATTATTTAAAACAAATTTACAACGCGCGCGCACACACACATTGTGTAACCGTTACGAAAACAAAAGATTTAAGCTTTAATGTAAGAATAAATCTTAGGATCATTCGTCCTTTGACCTCTTTTTTGATATAGAGAGAGAAAAAGTCTTGTAAATTTAAGAATTGTAAATTTATCCCAATCAAAATGACCTTAACTTTTAAAATATGGTTTAAAATTTAATTAAATTTCAAATTTTCAATCGGTTATAAAAAGTCAGGTACAAACAAGTACAGGCAGCTAACAGGCGACGATAAGAGAAATCAATAAAATCGAACCTCACGATTTTATAAAAAATTTCTAACAAAATATTATGTAAAATTAATATTATTATTATCGTGAGCGAACCCAGGGAAAACTCGTAAATATTATAAAAAAAATTTTCGTAACGAATTCGATGATGTTGAGGGGGAAAAAAAGGGAAAATAAAACCGGAATTTAAAATTTTCAACGTGAAATTTGAAAATAAAATACATTTAGAATCAAAATTAAATTTCTTAGAATTACCACACAAATATCTCACGACTTGAAAAAAACATTATTAAAAACAACAACGCAAGCAACATATTTCGTATCGAAACAACAACAACAACCGTGAAACGAAAACACAAAATTTGTTAAAATAAAAATTCGAAATCTAATCATGAACAACAACAGCAACCCGATTAGTGGGAATTAAAAAAAAAAAAAAAAAAAAATAGAAAAAATTTATTTCGAAACATTTACTCGGATTTATAAAAAACTTTGTGTGTTTCGCCACAACATTAACATAATATAATGTTATCATCAACTCAAACAACATCCGACAAAATCATTCTCGAACTTATATAATCCTCACAATTTCTCACCGGGCACGAAACTTTTACCCAATATTTACATCTTATAAATTTACTTCTTTCCCTCTTGGAAAATATATTTAAATTTTAACCCTTCCCTTCCTCCCTTTCTCCCTCTTCCTCTTCCCTTTCTCCCACCCAAAAAAAAAAAAATTCTCGTTAAACCAACTCCTTCGATGCCATCCAAAAAAACCCGAAAAATCTTAACCGCCACTTCTTCTTCTTCTTCTTCATCTCTCAAACGAAAAAAAAAAAAAAAAAAATTTCGTCGCAAGTATCATCGTAGAAAAAGAGGGGAAAAAGAAAACATAAGAAGAACCATTTTAACATTATAAAACTGTTAAACGAAAAATTCTTCTTATTTTAATCGATGAAAAAAAAATTTTTTTTTTTAAAATCAAACCGAGTTTTATTTTCTCTATGACGTTCGATCGTATTTAAATGGTTTATATTTTAAATTTATTGGTTGTTTGTGTGGAAAAAACGAAAATTGTGGTGGCGACAATGTCCAGTACGTGTTTTTTTTTTATCTCCATTAAAAATTTAACGAGTTATCAATAAATTTTCATCGTGGATCTCCGGAAAATAAAATAATTTTTATTTAATTAATAAATATCGACAAATTAAATGCGCGAATAATGTCGGCGAGTTCTTCCTGCCTTCCGCATCCGATAACGAATCCGAGACAAATTATTATTATTATTATTATAGGTTTTACGTAAAAGAAAACTCATGAGGGAAACGCATTTATTTACACACAAAATAAGAAAATTTGTTTTTTAATAGAATAATTAATTATTAATGCATTGATTTTTTTTTTCTGGAAAAAAATGTTAATTTACCCTTGACCTTTTTTTTTTCTCCCACTTCATCCCTTCCCACTTTTATCTCTAGGTCTTATATATATCTATTAATTTAATTTTTTGTGAGATTTTCTTTTTTTCCTCCTGTAAATAAGATTTTTTTTTCTCTTCCTTTTCCTCTTTCTTTTTTTTTTTTTATTTGAAAACGTCAAAAAATTTATCATTGTGTCAAAAGTAAAGGTAAAAAAAAAAAAAAAAAAATTCACGTCAATTTATTTTTTTTCCTCCCCTTTTCTCGTTTTTTTTTTCCAATCCCCCCCACCATTTTTTCCAAGAGGAATTTTTTTTTTTTTTTTTTTTTTTAATAAGAAAATTAAATTTCCATCCGTCGCATGCATAATTCGATGTCATTTTTCCATCAAAAAAAAAAAAAAAATTAATAATCAAATATTAAATAATTACCACCGGATGTTCCTGTTGGATGCGACTGGAATGACCGTTTACACGAATTTAAAAAAAAAAAAAATTTTTTTTTTTTTCGTTTCGTAAAAAAATTAACGATCGTAATTGATTTCAAATGAATCAAAAGGTTCTTTTAAGAATGTTTTTTTTTTTTAAAAAAACGGGAGGGAAAAAAAACAAAAAAAAATTATTTATTTCCCTCATTCTAAGATGAATTTTGTTTAAATTGTTTATAAGCTCATAATTTATATATTTTAAAAAAAAAAAAAAAGAAGAGTAAAAAAAAAGGGAACCGAGGAGGAAAAACGATTTCTCCTCCTTTTCCAAAGCACGTGTAAAAATCAATACAAAATACGATTTGATGGTTGCTAAGGAAACTATTCAGAAAAAAAAAGAAAAAAAAAAAAAAGTGAAAACTCGTAAATGTTGATTTTTATATTTTTTTAAGTAGGCGCGATAATGATTTATGATTTTTTACTTTTACCCTTTTTTTTAACCTTTTTTTCCGGGAAGAGGAGGGAGTACGGGACGGGGGGTACGGGAAAAATGAGAAGGAAATTTTGTGTCGTAAGAGAGAGGAAAAAGGCCGATATTATACGTGACGAAATGATTTTAAACGCAACGACGACGACTTTAAATAAAATATGACGTGGGAATAGAATAATAAAAAATTAAATAGAAAGTGGGAAAAATTGAAAATTTAAAAAAAACCGGCGTATAATTAAATTTCCCACGATGCGCGTTTTAATTATTATTTTCTATTATGTATTAGGTATGTGAAAAAATTGTTGTTTTCGTACCT
>NW_002987102.1:37271-42734 GCF_000006295.1 Pediculus humanus corporis
TGAGTAATATTTAATATCGATTTGTTTTTAGCGCTTCCTACGGAGTTTTCACCAACTAAAAAATAATTTTAAATAATCTTTAAGTTTCACCCCCAGATCGCAGCTCTTTCCCTCGCGTATTTTATTATTGCCATACTTTTTCTTTTTCTTTTTTTTTTTTCTATTGCCACGTGATTTGTCACCTTTTTTTTGTTTTTTTCTTATCATTAATATTATCGTTCGTTATCATTTTTATTCGTAATGTTTTTGTCGTGAGATTATTTAAATTTTTTTTTTTTGAGAGAGAAAGACAGAGATAGTGAGAAAGTGAAATAGATAGATAGATAGATAGAATTTTAAATCGCGTGTGAATTTTTTATTTTTACAAAATTTATTACCGATTTTATTAACGATAGTTAAAACCACTTTTCTCTCTCTCCCTCTCTTTCTTTCTTTGTTTTTTGGATGGTTTAAAAAGTGAAACTAATTACACGACGAGTCGTGTACGTTTGTAAACGTAATAATTTTTTTTTTTTTTGAAAATGCGTTGTGTTTGGGTTTTTTAAATTTTTAATTTTTCACAAAAAAAAAAAAAACCTTTCTCCTTCCACGATATTTTTATTTACGGCGTTTTTGTTTTTGATTTCTTATATCAAAAGTGAAAAGAAAAAAAATTTACGTGAAATAAAATGATTATGATGATGATATCGATCGGAAAATTTGTTTTTATAAATTTTATAAATTTTTATAAATTTTCATTATTATTATTATTATTATTGAAATCGTTTTCGCAGAAGGTTTTCTTTTGGCTCTATCTAAAACCACGATGAAAAGAAAAGAGTAAAAAGTTATAAATTTTACTTATTTAACCGCTCAAATGATTTTAAACTAAAATCAAATCAAAATAACTTTTGAAATGATTACATCAATTTTTTTTTTTCCCTTTAATAAAATTATTATTATTATTATTATTTAAGTTGACGTGTCAATAGAGAAAACTTTTTGATATTTACAAAATATAAAGGTTTAAATATATATTAATCAATTTATTGTTAATAATGATGATAACAACTTTTAACGTCTTTTCAAATTTTAGACGTTTTGAGTTTTTTTTCTTTTTTTACTATAAATCGATTCCGACGTATATTGAATATTAATATAAATGTTTTATAGCGTACTTATAGTATATTTATAGTATGAATAAATTATATAGACTATTATAGAGTGCTATAAAAATTTAAATTTTATTTTTTTTTTAAAACTGTAAATTTTTCAAATAAAACCCGAAAAAAATTTTGAAATTCTTTTTTTCTTATCGTTTTCTGTAAAAGTGTCAGGAGAATTGAACGACGAGTACGACGGCCTGTTTGTTTTCAAACAAACGATCCCGTTTGTTATATTTATTAATATTATTTAATACAAGAAAAAAATTTGAAGAATTTCGAATTTGAAAAACAAAATTTGCAAAATTTTTTTGATTGTTCGATAGTGAAAATGATAGGAAACGAAACAGGGTAACAATCACGACCGACAACCACAAACAAACAATTTTTACGACAATCACGATTGTTGTAGTTCAATTTGTTAGTACAACTAAAAAATAAAAACAAAAGCGTTTATGGAAAAATAATAAAACGTCATTTTGTTATTTAAAATTTTCGATAATTGCGTAAAACCCATATTGTTTTCTTTTCTTTTCTTTTGTTTATGTATATGTTTATGTTTCGATGAATAATTTATTGTTTTTTTTTTTTTTCTAAGGAAAACAAACAACAAAATTCCGTGCAAGTAATTTTGTTAATGAGAATATTAATAATAATAATAATAATAATAATAAATTTTATAGTAGTTTTTATTGCTGTAAAATTAACGATAAAAATTAAAAAAAAAAATTTCCCTTTAAATTATTATTATTATTATTATTATTATTATTATTATTATTATTATTATTATTATTATTATTATTATTATTATTATCGTCATACAAAATTATGAATTATTTTTTCGTTATTATCATTATCATTATTATGACCATTAATTTTTTTTTTTTTTTTGAATGTAATAAATGAGGAAAAGTCATTTGGCGTAAAATAACTCACGGTTCAACATTATTTTTTCTTTCTCTCTCTTTTTTTTTCTCGTTACTTACTCACTTTCTCTCTCTCTCACAGTCTCTCTTTCTCTTTCACCTTTTTCATTTACGTTTTTCTTTTTTTTTCTTTTTTTTCCTTTTTTTTTGTTTCGATTTTATTTTATATTTTTTAAAAGTTTTTTAAAATGTGAAATAATTTTTTTTTTCTTTTTTTCAGTTTTCGCGAAATAATAATAATAATAATAATAATAATAATAATAATAATAATAATAATAATAATAATAATAATAATAATAATAATGATAATAATTAATAATGATAATAATAAATATTTTATTTTTTATGTGTATAATAGTGAAATAATTGTATTTGACCGAAACTTTGTTTGATTAAAATTTACAAAAAAACAAAATTATTATTATTATTAAACTTTATGACGTAAACATATTGTTAATTGTTAATTTATTATTATTATTATTATTATTATTATTATTATTATTATTGTTTATAAAAAAAAAAATTTTTTTTAACACTTTTAAAACGAAAAACTTTTTCTTTAATTATTTTATTTTTTTTTAATGTAATTTTTTTTTTTTATTATTCAGTGAATGAAGTGTAGAATAAAAAAAAAACAATGATGATAATGATAATGATGGTGATGATGATGATAAATTTTTTTTTGTAACAATAATAATAATCGCCTTTTTTTTGAAAATTTAGTAAAAAAAAAAAAAAAGAAACTTTACTCGTTTTAACTTTTTAATTAACCAATTAAAAGTTAAAAAAAATAAAAAATAAAATAAATAAATGAAAAATTATCATTATTATCGTCGTCGTCGTCGTCGTCGACGTCATTTTTTTTCATTCAAACAATGTATATATAAAAAAAAAAAAGGATGAAAGAGAGAGAGATTTGGTTTTTTTTTTTCGATAAATGAAATAAATTTTGTAGAAAAAAAAACAAACACACTTTTTACACGACGACACAAACACGTATATACACAAATTAAATGTGAGGAAAAAATAAACGTGGCAGAAGAAGACGTGAGACGTACGAAATTAAAAAAAGAAAAAGGATTTGACCGTGCGAAACTTTTTTTTTTTTTTCAAATGTTTACACACAAAAACTATTTTTTTTTTTTTTTTTTAAATTCAAATTTTTACTAATAAAATTTTTATTCGATGTCGATGACGATAATACTAATAATAATAATAATAATAAGGATAATAATAAAATAATAATAATTTATTTAGGACTTTATTTGAATTTATCGGGACGTCACATTTTTTTTATCGGGTACGAAATTTTAAAATTAAAAACAAATAATAAATATAAACAAAAATTACATTTAAATATTACTACGTAATCGTTGTTTGTTATTAAAAAAAAGCAGAAGACGATACCGAAAAAAAAAACTAATAATAATAATAATAATAATAATAATAATAATAATAATAATAATAATAATAATAATATCAAAGACGTGCCACAAAAAAAATTTTTTTATTTATTGATTTGAATTTTTTGGTTTTTTTTTGTTTTTTTTTGTTACTTTTTTTTTTTTTTGGAAAACTCCGACGTTTTTTTATTTATTCATTATTATTATTATTGAATATTTTCGTTTGAATAATGTTATTTTTGCTTTTCCTTTGAGAAATTTTTTTTGTTGAAATCATTTCTTCCAAACTTCCTGGCTACCCCACGACAAAATTTATTCGTTTAAAATCGTATAAAACAACCCAAAATTTTCCTTTTCTTTTTACTTCCGGTCGAAGAAGGATTTAAATCGAATCGAAAAATACAACGACGATGATGATAATGATAATGATGATGAGAAAGTGTTTTTTTTTGTTGTTGCAAAACTTTAGAAAAGGTTATGAGGAGGAGTGAAAGGTTGGGTGGGTGAGTTGGGTTGGTTGGTTGTCATGGATGGCAGAGAGAAGATATAAAACCAGAAGACCCTAATTTGAAATGGATTAAACCCCAGTTGAGTTTATCCTTTGATAGGTTTCCATTTAGATGATGTGCCCCCTATTTCGAAAGAGGCAACAATCCTTAAAATCAAAAATAAACCCCCTTTGGGATAATGATGATGTTTCGTACCAAAGGGAGAAGGTGGAGGAGGAGGATGAGAAGGACAAGAGACCCCAATGGATTATCGTATCCCAAAGGGTTTAAACGTTCCCATATGATTTTCAATTTCCTCCCCCCTCCTTTCTCTCTCATCCCATTCACTCCCTCGTCCTCCTCCTCGTAAGAAGTGAGCAAACGTCATTCATGTTTTTTTTTTTTTTCGTTTAAATTTTATTTAATTAAGAAATTAAAAAGTAAAATATTCAAACGTTAGTACTACTGATTTACAAAAGGACGGGAAGCGAAAGGGAAGAAGGGGGGGGAGAAATAATTTTTAAAATGGTGAAGTTGAATTAAAAAAAAAAAGGCGGGGAAAAAAATAATTTTAAATTTTGTAATTGTTAATTTTTTTTTGTATTTTTTGTTCCTTTGTTTGTTTGTTTGTTTATCCCTCTGTTTGTCGTAAGGATTTTTTTTCATTTTTTATTTTTAAATTTAAATAAAAAAAAAAAAGATTTCGAATCTTGTTTTAAATCGAAAGATAAAAAAAAAAAAATTTTTTTTTTTTTTTTTTTTTTTACGTTTGTCACTTTTGATCCTTTTTGATTGTTTTTTTTCTCGTTTTCCAGTTCTTAAGTTTCAAATCTTCTTTTTTTTTTTTTTTTCAATTGTCTTTCATGTTGATATTATATAAACAAAAGAAAAAAAGAAAAGAAAATTTTGCGGTTTCCGTTTTTCTTTTTGTTGTTTTTACGTAAAAAAAAAAAAAGTTTAACGTTACAAATTTATCATTATTATAATTATTAAAATTTTTTGTTGTTGTTGTTTATTATAAAAACGTTTCAAGGAAATTTTATGCATTTGTTATTAATATTTAATTAAAAATTATTAATAATAATAATAATTTTTTAAGTTTTTTTTAAAAAGTTAAAAATTTAAATTTTAAAGAATTTAAGTTAGACAACGGCCTGAAATAAAATGAAATTATTTTGTCAGTTTCCTTTTAAATTTTAATTTAAACTTAAAAAAAAAAAAAAACTTTTTTTTTACTTTTTTTTTTTAGTTTTATATTTTTTAATATGAAAAAAAAAGTTTTTTTTTTTTTTTAAAACAAAGAGCAAATGAATTTTTTTTGTTGTTGTTGTTTGTTGTTGTTTAAAAAAAAAAAAAAAAAATTTTCTTTTTTTTTTTCCCAACTCATTTAATTTTTCTCTCTCATTTTTTTTTCTTTCTTTCCCTTTTTCTTTCTTATTTTAAATTCAAAAGTAAAAAAAAAAAAAAATTGTAAAAATTTTTTCTATTAAAAGCTAAAAAAAAA
>NW_002987102.1:42754-49169 GCF_000006295.1 Pediculus humanus corporis
AAAAAAAAAAAAAAGTAAAGTAAAGTAATTTCGTGAAAATTAATTTAATTTTAAAAACTTTTAATCAATTTTTAGAATAAAACGAAAGAGAAAAAGAGAAAAGAGAGAAAGAGTGAGTAAGAGTGTGAGTGAGATAGAAAAACAAATAGGAAAGTTAGAGAGAGAAGGTAAAAAAAAAAAAAAAAATGAAGGTAACTCTATACGACCGAACCGATAATGATAGTTTTATAACGGAAAAAAAAAGTTTCTCTCCCTCTCTTTCTCCCTCTCTCTCTCTCTCTTGCCTCTCTCTTTCCTCCTCTCCTCTCTCTCTCTTTCTCTCAGTTTATTAAAATCAATTTTAACTTTTTTATTTTTTATTTTTTTCATTTGTTTATTTTTTAAACGTTCCGACAAACAATTTTTCGACGAAAATTTTTTTTTTCTTTTTTGTTTCGGGTCAAAAAATTCCAAAAAAAAAAATTTGACAGACTATTGATTGACCTTTGAACTTAATATTTATCCACGTGGCGTACAAAATTACTATATGGTGTTAGTGACGGTGTTGTTGATGACGATGATGGTGGTGGTAATAATGGTAAACATTCTTCGAGATTCGAGACGACGATTTTAGAAAAGGATTTTCAATAGCACTTTACGTATTAATTATAAATCATTAATTGAGAGAAAGTAAGAGAGACAGAGATAAAGAGAGAGAGAAATAGGGAAACAAAAGGAGTTCGAAAATGAATCAAACACAAAACAAAGCCATAACTTACGGCAATCTAAAATGTAATGTCACTTTTCATTTTCACATCTAGAATCTTTTACAGCTGACGCAACAACAACAACAACGACGACGATGACGACGACGACGACGACGACGACGATTACGATTACAAATCATAGTTTATTATTATTATTATTATTATTATTATTTATTCCTGGAGGATAATACGAAGATAATAAATAAAATGAGAAAAATTAAAATTTTATAAAATATTTTGAAGATTCACTGGCACATATAAGTTTACGTTATTCCAGATTTTATAAACTGGAATGACGACAATTGAATTTTTTTTTTAAACAAACGAGTGTGAGAGAGAGACTCTGGAATTTTTTTTTTTTAAGGACTTAATTAAAAATTTTTAAAATTAAGTTTATTATTAAAAAAGAGAGACAGAGAGAGTGAGTGAGAGAGTAAATAATATCAGGAATGGTTTGTAAATTAACCACTGGAAAATAATTTATTTTCTAAAAAATTGAATTTTAACTTTTTTTTCTTTTTTTCTCTGTTTCTCTCTCTTTACATATTGTTCAGGTAAAAATTCAATGAAAAAAATAAAACGAAATAAAATAAAATAAAAAAAAAAAAGCAACAAATGAGAAAACTGAAGAGAAAAAAAAAAAAAAAAACGAAAACGAAACCAAAAACCAGCCAACCTTATCAACCGCTTCTGCTTTTCAATTTAGATTTTTTTTTTTTTTCCTCCAAAATGACTTGTTTCTAATGTTGAATAGGAAAAGCAACAAGTGAATAAAAATTTTCTTTTTTTTTTTTTTTTAAATTATATTCGACCGGAATAATTTTACCTGGACTATCAAACTTTTCCTCTTTTTCTTCTTTTTTTATCGAATTAAATCGATTCTTTAGAATTTTATTACGTAAAAAAAAAGTAATCCGTAAAAGATTTATCCGGGTTATACACGTACATTTATACGTCTGGAAATGTAAAACTTTTCTTCTTCTTGATTTTTATCCTATCTTTATTTTTTTTCCCGATAATATTTTCCTTTTGATTGAGTTTTTATTCTCTCTCTCTCTTCCCCTCTTTCTCTCCCTTTCTCTCTTTCATATTCATAATAAAAAAAAATTAATAATAAAAAAAAAAAGAAAACTTATAAACAAATATAGCATCGCAATTACTTTTATTATACTTAAATTTTAATAAAATTCATTTGTCTTCTGCTTTATATTATTATTTTTTTTAAATTTTAAGTAAGTGGCAAAAACGTCACGATTGTTTTTTTTTCTATTGTAAATTTTGCATTAAAAAAAATACAAAAAAAAAAAAAAAATTTTACTGGATTTGAACGAATCGAATCGAAAAAGGGTGATTGAAAGTATCAAAGACACGACGAAATCATCGACCGCTCTCGACTTTAGTTACCATAGTAACCATCCTATACAACTACAGTATGTTACTTCCTTACCAATTTTTTTTTTTTTATTCTTCATCATCATCATCATCGTCATCATCATTATTATTATTAATTTTTTTTTTATACTCTATGATGATTTACGTCGTCGTCGTCGTCGTCATCGTCTTTATAATAAAATACGATATCCGATTTACAAATCGATTTTAACTTTCTTTTTTTTTTTTATATTCTTCATATATATTTAAATTCATCATCATCATTATTATTATTATTATTAATCAAATAATGATTATTTTTTTAATGGATGGCGGTAGTAATAAGCTAAACATAAAAATATATAAACAAAAAAAAAGTTTTTTTGTTTGTAAAACGAATTGGTAATTGAAAAACCTCAAAATTAAAGAAAAAAAAAATTTGTTTTGTTTTTTGTTGTTGTGTCAAAAGGTGATCGTTGTTTGAAAAATAATAACAACAACAACAACCGAAAACAATCAAACGACCGCAACATCACTTTCTCTTTATCCTCGAAAACGCGAAGGTTATAATTAAAAAAAAAGAAAATTTTTTTTTTTGTTACGATATTAATTAATTTTTTTTTTTAAAAAACAAAAATTCATTCATTTATTTTACCGTTAGTAAATATCATCATCATCATCATCATCATCATCATTAATAAATAAAAAAAAATGATAATAATAATCGATAAATGATATAATAAATAATCATTAAAGTAATTATCAAAATCGTTAATGATATCTGGTTATGAATAAAACGAAAAGGAGGTGAAAAGAAGCAAAAAAAAAAAATAAACAAAAAGTAAAGGAAAAAGATAGATAGATGCAGATAGAAAGGGAGAGAGAGAGAGAAAATTATTCGCATTCTCAATTTGATCAGTGAACTATCTAGCTATCTAGCTTAGCTTCTGGTTCGATATTAAATTTCAAACTTTGATTCTTGCAAGGATTTATACTTGCTTCTGGCTGTTAATGAGTCTTCTGCCATTTACAGTTAAATTTAATATAAATTATACGATATTTATATTAACAAAACTTTAATATAAATATATATATATATATATAAATAAACGCACGCACGCACCTACCCACACGCATGGCACACTTACAAACTCATTTTCTACTCCCCTCTCTCCCTTTCTCTTCCCTTTTCTCTCTCTTTCTCTTTCTACGTCGACTTCATTAGTAATTAAACCAACTTTAACGTATTATATCAAAAAATAATTATCGTTTATATATAAATGTATGTTTGAATTTTTTAAAACGTTTGAAAAAATGGATGGATGGAGGTGGAGATAGGAGGAGAGGGGAGAGAAGGGTAGGATAGGGGAAAGCAGGAAGGATTCAAATGAAATGAAACGTGAAAATAAAAAAAGGGAAAAAAAAGAAAAGGGGAAAAAAGTGAAAGATAAGAGAGAAGGTTAACGTTAAGGTATATAGAACGTTATAAAATGATAACAATAATAATTAAGTGAGGAAACGTATTTTAAATTTTTTAGCGCTGTGGGGGGAAGGAGGAAGGAAGGGAGAGAGGGGAGAGACAGAGGGGAAAGAGAGAGACCCGAGAAAAGAAATTAAAAGAGAAGTTTAGGAAACCATAATTTCAAATGGGGCATTTTGCGGCGAAAAAGCCGAACATTTATCAAGAGTTGATATCATTATTCTTTTTCTAGAATTTTCTAAAGGGTTAGACAAAGATAGATTGTGAATCTGACCGACTCACTGTTATAGAAATTCAACTTAAATTCAAGTTTTTTTTTTTTTTTTTTTTCTTTTTTCTCTCTCTCTCCAAAAACCCAACCGTCCGTGTATGAATTTTTAAACAACTTTTTCCATTTTTGAATATGGTTTGTTTTTTTTTCTTTTTTTTTTTCTTCATATATTTATAAAATTCAGGGGGAAGGGGAAACTAAAAAAAAAAGAAAAATACGTAAAAAACTTTTCTTTTTTTTTTTTTTAATACTTCCTCACGTGACTTTTTTAATAACGATAATAATAATAACGATGATGATGACGATGACGGAGATGTTTACGAATGAACGATTTATTCGTCCTCATTATTTATTTATTCATACTTTTTTTGGCGCGAAAAATCAATTTTGACAAAATAACGAGAATATAAAAATGTTTACAAATAAATAAAAAATTATGTATTATTATTATTATTACAATAATTTATTTATTTATTAAAAAAGTTATTAAAATAACCGAAAAAAATCTTTCAAATTATTTCTTAAAAGATTTAAAACGTAGAAAAAAAAAACGGGAGCAAACAAACAAACAAACAATCGTACAAACAAATTTTTACGAAATGAAAAAAAAATATAATTGTGATAATAATAATAATAATAATAAAAGTTTTAATTACGGGTATTAAAAAAAAAAAAAATGAAAAATTTTTCGTTTATTAAAAATTCCATTTTATGTTTTTTTTTAATTTTAAATTTTCGATTTACCCGCCAAAAATTGAAAAAAAAAAAAAATTTGTTTAATACCGGAAATGAAAGAACGAATGAACAAATAATGATTTTTTTTTCTCGTTAATGATGATGATGAAAAGATAAAATAATTTTTTTTTTTTTTTTTTTTTCATTACCATGGTGATGATGATGATGATGATGATGATGAGTACAAAAATCCTTCTGTCATGTTGGCTCCCGTGTTAATTCCAACCGTGTCCGATTCGTACAAACTTAATGCCGCCATATTTATATTTGGATACGTTTAAAAAAAAAAAACATCTCATCAATTTTTCCTTTATTATTTTTTTTATCATTGTACGTATTAAAGTATTAATCACGTAGACATTTTTTTTTCTACTTCCACGACAAAGTTATTCCCTTTTTTTTTATTTTTAATTTTTGTGACTTCTTTTTGAATTTTAAAATCCTAATCCGAATTGATTTCTTGCGTATACGATGCCGATACTTCGAAAAAAAAAATGGCCGAATAAATAAAATAATTAAAAAAAATTTTTTTTTTTTAATAAACTACGAAACCGGAAATAAAATTTTTTTTTCTTTTTATTTTTAATCTTCTGCTAGGATTATTATTTTTCTTATTTCGTTTAAACAACAAAACAACAAAAAACTTTTTAACACTAACCTCAGTTACTTTTTACGAAATTATTACTATTATTATTATTATTATTTGTTAATAAATCGATTTAAAGAAGAAAGAAATACGTATCACGTGATTAATCAATTAATAAAAAATATGTTTTTTATGTTTAAAAAAAAAATTTTAATTAAATAACCAAAAAATTAAAAAAAAATTACAATGATTATGATGACGACGACGATGATGATGATGATGAAAAAGAATGAAAAAGGGAAGGCGGAAGGGGAAAGGGGGCAGAAGGTAAGGAAGGGTGGGGAAGGAAGGGAAAAACTTTAAAAACGTCCAAGTGACAAAAATAAAAACGGGAAATCGTAATTTAAATTTACGATCGGTTCCAGTAAAAGTTAATTGTTTCCTCGGTTTCTGGAGTTAATTGCTAGCATTGAATTTTATTTTTCCTTCAAAACAGTCGTGCCAACGTTACTTTTTTTTTAAAAAAGAGTTTTGTTGTTGTTGTTGTCATTATTAAAAGAATAAAAAAGAATAATAAAAAAATAAATAAATAAAGATGGAAGAAAAGTTATGAGAGAGAGAGAGAGAGAGAAACAGGAAATGAAGAAACTCTTGTAAGAATGAATTTTTAAATTGAATAAAATGTAACAAAATTTCTTTTTTTTTTTATTTATTAAGGAAGGACAAAAAAAAAGGAATAAAAAAAAAAAAGAGTAAGATTGAGAGAAAATAAAAAAAAAGGGAAGGGGATTGAATGACGTGGAAGTAGAAAAAAATCACGGAGAAAAGGTACGACGACGACGACGACGACATATTTTAATTTTTATATTTTTCAATATACCACCGCCGCGTTTTTTTCTCCCCGTATCGAAATTATCCTTTATTAATTTTTTTTTTTTCGCTACCCTTTCCTCCTCTTTCCCCACCTGACCCCTTCCCCGCCCCTTAATTCCATACGATGAAAAGTCATGGAAACTGGAGAGATGAAAAAAAAAAAAAAAAATTCAAGTTAATTTTGTAAAAAATGTTTGTTTGTTTATTCGAATATAAAACCCAAAAAATTAAAAATTTTCTCCCGAAAAATCTTCAATAAAATAATTAAATTTTTTTTTTTATTTTCTCCATGCGAGTCGTAATAATAATAATAATAATAATAATAATAAAAATAATAATAATAATAATAATAA
>NW_002987102.1:50020-55976 GCF_000006295.1 Pediculus humanus corporis
TATATATATATTTTTTTAAATTTAATATTTATTATTTGTTTTTTACAAAAAAAGTCCTCGACGATCCGACCAATCAGAATTTTTCTTTTTTTTTTAAATCGTAAAATTTAATTACGTAAAAAAAAAAAACAAATATGTCGTGAACGATGACAACATTAAAAAGAAAATTTATAGTTTTGTATAGTTTATTTTATGTAGAGTATATAAAAACGCGTTTGTTGAACTAACGACCCCCTCCCTCTTTCCTTTCTCCCCTACTCCCTCCATCAAAAAAAAAAAAAAATTGATAACGGCGCGGAAAAATATTCGTTTCGTGACAAATGATAACAAAGTATTCATAACAACTTGCTCGACTGCTACCTTTTTCCTTTTTTTCTTTTTTTTTTTTTGTAAATCTTAACGTAAAATGATTGCTTCACGTTCGCATCGTAAATACATTAAATAATTTTTTTATAATAATAAAAAAAAAAAAAAAAAAGAAAAAATTTAATTCTGGAAAATTTCTATTTTAAAAGTATTCAAAGGAATAACGTTTCCCGGGTGATAAATTCTCCGTTATGAAACTATTCATTTTTTTTCCTTTTCCTTTTACTTCTTTTTTTTCTTCTTTTCCAGCTTCTGTTTCTTTTTTTTTCTTTTTTTCTTCACTGTATTCTCCTCTACTTCTTCTCCTCTTCCTCTCCCTCCTTCTTCTTCTTCTTTCTTTCTTTTTTTCCCATTTTTCCATTCTCATATTCATCTTCAACTTAATGAGGGTCAAATCGTGTAGAGAAAAGTGCGAATTTTCAAAATTTTCATTATTATTATTATCATTTTGTAAAATAAAATAAAAAAAAAAGGAAAAGAGTTTCGGAACAAGGGAATTACGTAATAATAATAATAATAACATCACTTGAAAAATTATTGTTTTCCTCACGAGAAAACAAAAAAAAAGAAAAAAAAATTCCTTTTTATTGTTAATATATATTTATATATATATATTATTTTTTTTTATGTTTTTGTTTTACTAAAAAATTTTATGTATAAATAATAATAATAATAATGATGATGATAATAATAATAATAGGGAATTACGCATGTGATGATGAAAATGTATGATGAAATCATACATGCGTAAGACTAAAACCTTTTGTACCCTTTCAAGTCTTTTGTTAATAAATGTTTTTTAAATTTTTATCATTGTCATGAGAGAGAGGAAGAGGGAGAGAGGGGGAGAAGGGAGAGAAAGCTTTCTTTCATTCATCTTTCAATTCTATTTAAATAAAAAAAACGCGTATGTACACGCACTCACGCACTTATATTGTCCGTAAATCATCTTTTTTCGAATTTCCTTTTTTTTTTATTTTTTCATTTTTTGTGCGTATTCATAAAAAAATCTTAACCAAAAAAATTTTTAATAAAATTTTATATTCCCCCCTCCTTTTTACCTCCTCTCCTCTCTCCCCTTTCTCTCTTTTTTCTAGATATGTAATTTATTACGAATGAAAAAATCATAATAATAATAATAAATGACCATTGGTTAGAATTAGTAAGAAAAAAAAAATAAAAAATTTTCATTTGGTTTTTTCATAACCTTGACGAATACATATTTATTATTATTATTATCATTAATAAAATCTTTTATATCGCAACTCTAACAAAAGATTATTAAAAATTCTTTTTTTTACCATTGTTTAATAATAATAATAATAATAATAATAATAATAATAATAATAATAATAATAATAATAAAAAGGAAAATTTTTTTTTTGTTTCGAACGAATTGAAAAATAATTTACGAATTATAATGATGATGATACACGATTTAAATTTTCATTTGAATAAATACAAATATGATAAATAACAATTATTGTTATTAATATTATTATTATAATACAAGAGAGAGAGAGAGAGGGAGAAAATCGGATCCGTTGAAATTAAAATAAAATCCCTAAGGAGTTCTTCGATATAATTGGTGCTTATTTGCTTAAGAAGATATTGAATATTGATATTGAAATTAATCTTGTTAACTAATTAATAAATTATAACGAATGTTAAAATGAGGAATGAGTGGAAGAGAGAGAACGAGAGGGAGTCAAAGGAAATAAGAAAAACCTTAGTCCTTTATCATTATTATTATTATTTTTTGAATCGTTTGAAAAACGGTTATGACGAACGCGTGTAATTAACGAACGTTTAATAAAATTTTTTTTTTTACGTAATCAGGTATCGACGTGAAATGGTAATTAATTAAGTCGGTAAAGATCAAAGGACTTTTTCATGATAAAAAAAAAAAATTTTTTTTCATTATTTGTGTGTGTGTGTGTGTATAACGAAAATAAGTTTTATTTTTCCTTTGTGTGTTTTTCCTTTTATTTCAAAAAAAAGAAAAAAAAAAGGAAACGTATTTATTAATAGGAGCGTAGTAAAAGGAAAGAAAAATAATTTTTTTTAAGTGATATTGAATAAATAATAATAATATTAATTTATATTTATAAATATATCGACCTTTTTTCCACCAGCTTTTCTTTCCTTTTTTCCTTTGATTATTTTTGATATCTTGTGGTGGGAAAAATAATTTTTCGCTAAAAAGAAAGATATTGCGTTATCGATTTCGTCGTTTTTTACACTTTTAAAATATCTTTTTTTTTTTTAATTTATTTACATTATCAATAATAATAATAATAATAATAATAATAATAAATAAAGGAAACCGACGGAGGGTGGAGGAGGTGAGGGGGAGAAAACGTGGGGGAGGAGAATAAAAAGAAAATTATATTGGTGTTACGTAAGGAGTTACGTGTCGAAAACAAACAAACAAACAAAGAAACGGGTTTTCTTTTTTTTGTAATTTTCTTAAGTAACGAATGAGTAAAAATAAAAATGAAAATTTTTTTTTTTTTTTGCGTTTATGTTTTTCCGTGTTGGCGCCAAAAAATGAAAACAAAAACAAATTTTCGTGATTTGTTTTTAATATTACGAAACAATAACGATGATGATAATGATGATGATAATGATAATGAAGTAATAATAAATGAATAAATTATTTACCCTCATAACTTCTTTACCCTATTTTTCCATTTTATTTTTTTTTTCCCCCCACTTTTAATTAATTTCCGTCGTGTCTTTTTTCGTTACTATTATTATTATTATTATTATTATTATTATTATTATTATTATTATTATTATTATTATTATTATTATCATTATTATTATCGTCATCCAAGTTTCTAGTCGAAAAGAATAGAACGTGTTCGAATCTCGGCGGTGCCATTTACAAAATTTTCGTAAAAGCGTTTGGGCCGTACGTGTAATCCACCCAGTCATATTATTATTATTATTGTTATTATTATTATTATTATTATTATTATTATTATTATTATTATTATTATTATTATTACTATTTTTTTATTTAAAATTTTCTAAAAATTTTCAAATTATGGTATATGAGTCCCATACGGTGCTTTTTCCGCTTTGACCAAAATCGTTTCCGTTTTTACTTCTCACGTTTCGGCAATTCAATTTTCAAAAAAAAATTTTTTTTAAAATGAGAAAAAAGAATACGCAGGTTTTTTTATTTTTTCATTATTATTATTATTACTATTGCCGTGATGACGTCATGATGTCTTTATCGCAATTTCCGTTTCCTCTTTTTCTTACTGTACCGTGTTGTCAAGGTTAATTGTTGTATATGCGAAACCGATTCCGCCATTATAAAACTATTTTTTTTAAATCGAATCCGTATCGCTGGAAAAATTGTTATTTTCCATGGAAAAAAATTTTTTTTTATAATTTTTTAAATATAAAATTCCATTTATTCGATGATGATAATAATAATAATTTTTTTTTAGTCATGGAAAAAAAAAAAATTCAAGTCATATAAACTCTTGCCACCTGTTAGGAGGTGGTACGTTATTTTTTTTTTACCCTTTTTTTTCCTTTTTTTTCCTTTTTTTTCCCTTTTTTTTCCTTTTTTTTTCCTTTTTACCCCTTCGTTTTCGTTTTTGCCCTTTTTTTTTACTCCCCCTTCCTCCCCCTCCCCTTCCCTTCCCCCTCCCTTCTTTTTGAATTTAATAAAATATTGAAAACCTATAGGCGGCTCTTTCCCCTTATTTTGAAAATTTAATATTCAAATATTGAAAATGTTTACAAATTACTTTTTAACGTTCCATAGATTTTTTTTTTTTTTTCCTACAATAAATTTTCTATCTTTTACTCTTACTAACTTTTTTTTTTTTTTTTTCCTCTTGCTGCTGACATTTTTTACTTTCTTTCCACTTCTTTTCTCCCATCCGCATCTTTTGAAAAAATATATATATATATATATATAAGAAAAAAAAAAACCATCATGTATTTTTTTTTTTTTTAGAGAATTTTAGATACAAAAAAATTAAAGAGAAAGATTTTTTTTTTTTTTTTATGGAAAAGAAATATGTGGAAAAGAGAAAGAGAAAGAGAAAGAGAGAGAGTAGAGAATGGGAAAAGAAATGAGAATGTAACGTCATCGCAAACGTTTGGTTTTTTTTTTTTTTTTTTTTTTTTTTTTTTTTTTTTTATTTGACATAAAAATGAAAAGCATCAAATGTATCGAATCTTACGATGGAAGAAAAAAAAAAAAGGAAAAAATTTTGTGTGCAAAAGGTTGGAAGTAAATTAAATTGATTCCGAGTAGGTCTTGTAAGGAAAAAAAAAAAGGGAGGTGGAGAAGGAGGAGGAGGGAGGTGGAGGGGACTAACTATCCCTCGAGGGTTCAATAAATTTAAAAAAAATAAAACCATCTTGGGAAAATTAAAAAAAAAAAAAACAAAGACAAACGATAACAAAAACATAAACGATATAAAAAATTATTTATTTATTTTTTTTTTCAAACCTGAACTCACCTGTTTTTTTTTTTTTAATAGAATGTCAAAAAATCTTTTCCTTTGTTTGTTTGTTTGTAACCCTCTCTCTCTCTCTCTCTCTCTCTCTTTTTCGTATTTGTAACAAACGCTTTTCCAACCTTTTTATATATATATATATATATTTATATCGTTTGTTTCATTATTTTAAAAGGAAAGTTTGTCAAAATAATAATAATAATAATAATAAAAAAATTGAAAGGGATGTTGACGTTGACAGAGTGGTTGTTGTTGTTGTTCTGTCAAGCTCTACTACCGTCGCTAAGGTGACCAGATATTTTCTCTCTTTCAATTATATTTCACACTTCAGTTATCATTCCTTATTATTTCTTCTTTTTTTTTTTTTGTCTTGTCATCTTTCTTTTTTTTTTTTTTCTAGAAAAAATTATCGTCGCAACATGCGCACATTTTTAACGTATCCTTTTCATATAATATATTTATATTTATTATTATTATTATTTTCGTAGAAATTCGGAAAAGGTACACTATTTTTAGAAATACGAATTTAATAATTTTTTTATAAATTTAGTAAACAATGATGAAAATTAAGTTAGTTAGTTAGTTATACTTATTATCAATTTATGCCAGAAGGATTTAATCCCTAGGGATGGCAAAAAAAAATATATAAAAAATTGTAATGTTAATAATAATAATGATAATGATAATAATAAAAGGATTTGTGTAAAATTTAATTGTCTATTTTCTATTCAAAAGGTTTTAATGCTAAATATTATATATATGTGAGTGTGTGTGTGTGTTTGTTTTTGTGCGTGCGTGCGTGCGTGTGTGCGTGAGTATATATATAAAAAGGAATAAATATAATAATAAAATAATTATATTATATAATATATATATTGAAAAGTCTTTTTCTGTGTGTATATTAACATATTAATATTTTACATAACTTGTATATTTATATATATTAAAATTTATTTAAAAATCGTGATAGATTATCGATTGGATGTTTTGGTTGTTTTGATTAAATTCTTTTCCCCTTCCCTTTCTCCTTTCCTTCCCTTCACCCTCCCTCCCCCTTCCCTCCATCAAATTAATAATTAGATGGAGTTTGGTTGTTTGTT
>NW_002987102.1:56459-62331 GCF_000006295.1 Pediculus humanus corporis
GCTTGCGTCGCTCCGCCTTTCGTCTCTTCTTCTCGACAGCCTGTTGCTTTTTGGGCGTCGTCTCCGACAGCAACAGTCGTTTATTTCTACACGGTACGGTCGTTACTCTCCACATTTATTTCCGTGTGATACACATACATTTATTTATTTAATAAAGTCATTATCATTATCATTATTATTATTACTATTTAACAATAAACTATTTGATCGATAAACAAAATTAATTAATTAATTAATTCAACATTTCTCACCATAAACGTTTCACGCATATTTTTTAAAATAATTTATTTACAAATATTATTACGTAATAATAATAATAATAATAATAATAATAATAATACTAATAATAATATTTTTAAACAAATTAAAAAGTTATAAAGTTTATATTGTGTTTTTTTTTTTTACCCGCGATAAAATATTTAAATCATGTAAATAAATAATAATAATAATAAATAAACGAATTAATCGATTATATAATAACATTATTGTTATTATTATTTAAAGTGTCACGTTATTATTCACGTATTTTATTTAATAATGAATGCGAAAAAAAAAGTGTTTAATTTATAAATAATTATTTATATTATTAATAAGCTTTAAAACAAGGATAATTATTATTATTATTGTAAAAATTGAATCGATTGCGGATCGATTCGTATAATAAAACAAAATAAAAAAATTTACCAAGTACATAAAAAATACATAGATACATAAATATAGTGGAGAAGGAAAGGAAATCAATGAAAATATAATTCGAAATACAGGTATTATTATTATTATTATTATTACCATTATCATTATTATTATTAATAATAATGGGTCAAACGATTTTTTTTTTTTTTTTTAGTACCGAAACGATTTTTTACGTTATGTGCTTATACGAAAATATATTTTATGTTTTTTTTTTTTTCTTATATTATTATATATATTAAATCGTTTTGTGACGTATAAAATATATTTTCGTACGCACTTTGACGCACTCTCACGCACACACACATATATTATTTTCACTCGATTTGTTTCCAAGGTTTTTTAATATATTTTTATATATATATATATATATTTTGAACGGTATAAAAAAAAATATATATATGCGGGTTGTAATACGATTGAATTGATGCGAGCTGTATATTATATTGTCATCGATATATATATATATATAGCAGAAGATAAATTTAAATTTGGAAAAAAGAAAACCCGCCCCCTTCCCCCCGCTTCCGCTCTTACGAAAATATCGATAATATATAAATTTTTTTTTAAAGGTAATGAAATGTACACATATATATAAAGAAAAAAATTTTTTTTTTTTTTTAATTATTTTTATTACGAGTCAGGTGGTGGTGTCGGTGGTGGTTTTCATTTCTTATAATTAATTATTATTATTATTATTATTATTATTATTATTATTATTATTATTATTATTATTATTATTATTATTATTATTATTATTGTAAAATAGATGTAAGAAAGGGGACGTTTAATATTTTAAAATAAGGAAAATGGTCGTCGACGATTTTTTTCATCAATTTTTTATTTATAAGTATAATTAATTACGCGAGAAAAGGGTTTAAAAAAAAGAAGAAGAAAGATTGGTAAAGGGTCAAAAAAAAAAATGAAATATTGAAAAAAATGATAAAAGGGTGTAGAAAAAAAACGGAAGAAAAACGGGGGGGGGGAAGGGAGGAGAAAAAAGATGGAAAAAAACAAAACTCGAATTACAAACCTCAAAACGATTCCTCGCCACGACAAAGGTATTTAATTTTATAAACGACCGACATTTAAAACCTCTAAGGTAAACCGATGCCTAATAATTAATTACTTTGTAACAAAATTTTAAAGAAGGGAAAAAGGTTAGAAAAAGGAAAAAGGCCCAGAAAAAAAAAAGGTAAAGTAAGGAAAAAGAGTAAAATACAAATCGAACGAATAAGAGTAAATAATAACGATTTGGATTAAGAAAATGACAACGTGAGGCGGCAACATGAGGACAAAGAAGAAAAATAAGATGGTGGCTAGGGGGAAGAGTGGGGGGAAGGTGAAAAAAATGTCGACAGGGGGGGTGGAATTCATCCTCCTCATTTGTGAAAAAGATTTTTTTTTTCTCTCTCTCTCTCTCTCATCTGGTAACAAAACCGTCATTAATTCACCACATCTTGAATTTACTTTCTTTTTCTTTCTTTATATTATTTTAACGTTGTTCTTTTTTACTTTTCTTCTTCTTCTTTTTCATCTATTTCTTCTTCTTTTTCTTTTTTTTCTTTTTTTTTTTTCTTTTTCTTTTTTTTTAATTTAATTTTCTTCGTCGAATTTAAATGATGCCGTTTAAGGTTTATTATTCTCGCACGTAAAAATAAAATTAAAATCGGGGGGGGAGGGGGGCGGGAAAACAACAATTTCACATTGAACCGTACGAATGCATTTATAATAATGATGATGATGATAATGATGATAAATCCATCGCGCGTGTGTTTTTAAATTTTTCCAAAAAAGGAAAAAAAACGCCGCTTTCGTTATAATAAATTCGATTATTTAGTTAATTAAATAAAATATAATTTGGCACTTTACGATATGATGAAATTTATTTATTGTTTTAATTTCGCGTTTTTTTTTTTAATTTTCCCGCCATTTTTTAAAAAAATTCTTTTTTTAAAATTTTTATCGATTTTATTATGAAATTTTTAATAAAACGACGACGTTAAAACTTTTTTTTTTTTTAAAACCGTTCGATACTTTTCGATTTCCGTTAAAAAAAAAAAATTACGATTGATAAAAAACGATAAGGAAAATGATAAGAAATCGTTTTAACCGAAACACTCCGAGCGTTTTTTTTTTTTAATCAATCAATTAAACCAATTAATTTTATTTTATAAAAAAAAAAGGAAAAAAAGGAAAAAAAAGGAAAAAAAATTAGGAAACAGGTGTTGAAAGAAAGAAAAAAAGAAAAAAAAAACACGTTTAAAACATTAATCAAATGTAATTAATAATAATAATAATGATGATGACGATGATGACGAAGGCGAGTACGAAATCGATGACGATGATGATTTTCAATATAAAAAAAAAGGGGGGGGGTTGTTTTGAAACATTAAAATCCCTTTAAAACCTTTCGATGATGATTCCGGATGTGATATCAACGAAGAACCAATTTTCAATTTCATTCCTGGAGGCTCCAAAAAAAATAAAATAAAAAAAAACTTTCTCTCTCTCTCTCCGGGAGACTAAAAAAAATTTAGCTGCTCCTGTTGCACACGCTCCGACACACGTGTCGTAATCATTTTATCATTATTATTATTAACAATCGTTATTATTTAAATAATAAAAATTAATTTAAAAAAATTGTATATTTTCATAAATAAGTCGAGTCATGAACATTTTTTTTTTTTGAGGGGGGAGGGTTCTAATAAAAACTGAAGGAAAATTTTAAAAAAAATTAAACTATTTAAAAGGTTTTAGAAAACAGTTTTAAAAAAAAAAATTTTTATATATTTGTGTGTGTGTGTGGATAAAATTCTACCTTTAGGACATTTTGTTTCGTCAGAGAGAAAGAGAAAGTAGAGAGAGAGAGTAAAAATATTATTTGACTCTTAATTCAGTAGTAAACGTTTTTTTTTTATTAAAAAAGGAAAATCCTAGTTGAAAATACAGAATTAGAAGGAAGTAAAGAAGGAAGAAGAAATGTTGAAAACAAAGTGTGGCTCAAGGGATTTTATTTATATATATATTTTATACTACCGAAACCGACACCATCCAACGTCACCACCCCATCCCACCACCACCACCACCATCACGCATCCCTACGCATATATACATATGAACTTTTATGTTTGTTAACTTTTTTTCTCTGTCTTTTTTTCCTAGAATTTTCCTACTGCTACAACTACTAATATTATTATTATTAATAAATTTTTACCCTTTTTTAAAATTAAAAATGACGTAGTAAGGAAAAATAATATTTTGGCGGTATAAATGATGATAATAACGATAATAATAATTATCGACAAGAATTTATTTGTTGTTGTGTTTTGTGGGAATAATTCAAATTTGAATTCATTCATTCATTCATTCAACAGGTTGTCCATTACCGGGTCCCCGAGTGAAAAAAAAAAGGCGGTGTGAAGGGAGGAGGGGGAGGAGAAGAGAGAGAGAGAGAGAGAAAGGAGGGAAAGAGAGAGAGAGGGAAGAAAGAGAGATAGAATAAAAATTTCCGATTGTTTCTCGTTTTCCCCCCCCTTATTAATCAAATTTATTGTTTTTTTTTTTAAATAATAATAATAATTATTATTATTATTTTATTTTTTTCCGGCTCCCTGATTTTTGCCACACGACACGACAGCAACGTAATAAAGGAATAAATTCAATGGTAAAAAAAAAAGTTTAAATTTAAAAAAAAGGGAAAAAAGTTTAATAATAATAATAAAAGTAATTAATTTTATTTCCTGAAGGTGAATTAAAAAACAGGGTAGCCAATTTAATTTTCTAAGAACATTGTAGATAATGCCAACCCATTATTACGGTATTTTAAGTTTAAATATAAAATGTTTTGTCTAGTTTATTTAAAAAAAAAAAAAAAAACTTGCAACTTCACCTTTTGTCGCCATGTTCATTAATCATTTTTTTTTTTAACAAAAAAAATGAAAAAAAAAGTTTTCCTTTCTCGGATCCTCATTTATTTCCTTTTTTTTACTTTCGATAATAATAATAATAATAATGAAAAAGGGTAATAATTAAAATCAATTTTATCGTTTTTTTTTTACCAAACAATTTCTTACTGTTTTTATCATGTTTTTTTTTATTGGGGCGCGGGAGGGGGAGTGAAAGAGGAAGTGAGAGAGGATAAAAAAGAATGTTTATATATTTTATGACGCAAACTGAGGTTTTTGATTTTTGGCGGTAATTTCAAAAAAAAAAAAATGAAATCGATTTTTGAAGAGTGAAAGGAGTGAGAGTGGGCGAGGATCGGGTGGTGTGGGAGGTTAGGGGGCGGGCTAAATAAAAAAATGCAAAAGAGAGAGAGAGAAAAAAAAAAGTCCTCGGGGGGTTTTTTATGCATGAAACTCAATTTTTTTTTTTTTTATTTTGTTTACGTAAATTTTGGTTTTTTTATTTTTATTTTTAAATGGCTTCTAGGCGGGTCAAAAAATTTTCAATTTTTTGTTTTTATTTAATTCGAAATATTTCGAATATCCAGATTAGCCGTTTTTTATTTTATATATATGTATATTAAAAAAATAATAATAATAATAATAATTTTTTTATTGATTTTTTATTAATTTTTTTTTGTATAAAATAAAGTTTTTTTTTTTACAAATATTTAATAAAAATAATTTTTATATTTTTTATTTTTTTTAATAATTTTATCAGAGAAGAAAAAAATTTTTTTTTTTTTTAAATAAAATTAAAATTAAAATTAAATTTTGAAACTTTTCTGTTTTTTTTTTTTGGCGGGAGGAGGGAAGACGGGGGAGAAACTAACATAAAAACTTGTTGGGCAGCAGCAGCAGCAGTAGCTGCAACAGCAACAACCTTTACTTGTTGAATATAGTTTAAAATTCTTATGAGGAGAAAAAAAAAAAAACAAAAACAGCCCTAAGGGTTATATGGTTCATGTTAATAAGGTTAAAATATTTAAAAAATTTTTTTTGTTTTTACCAAAGTGTTTGAAATTGAAAATGCCGATATTGAGTAAAAAGAATAAAGGGAGAGAGAGAGAAAGAGAGAGAGAGAGAATAATAGAAAGTAAACAATAAATAATTTGAACCTTTTTTATTACTTTTTTTTTTTTTTAAAATTAAATTACTTTTTTAGGAGAAAAAGTAACAAAAAAAAAAAAAAGAAAAATTGTAATAGCCTTCCTTCTTTGCACCTGATTGACAAA
>NW_002987102.1:62604-67494 GCF_000006295.1 Pediculus humanus corporis
GAAAAAAATTTTTTTTTTTTAAGTTAATCAAATTGCAAAAGTCGATTATTCTTTCTTTTTTTTTTACTCATCGAAATATTTGGAAAAAATTTAAAAGCATATTATCGAAACGTCTTTATTATTATTATTATTATGTCCACTATTAAACACGACAAGGCTCTTATTTGTCGGGGTTTTTAAATATTTATCCCAGGTTTCTACCCGATTCCTTAGGGACAAATACTCGAATTTCGGTGGTGCTACTTATAATATTTTCCGAAGGATGTGGGCCGTCCCACATAGTGCGATTTCCTGGATGGTTTCTTCTTTATATTATATTTTATATTTGGTTTCTTGGTTTTTATTATTATTATTATTATTATTATTATTATTATAATCATCATCATCATCATCATGATTAAAATTTTTTGGTTTCCGTAAAAAATAAATAAATAAATTTAATTAATAAATTTGGCAATCTGATATCGTTAAAAATTATTCATTAAGGGTAATAAAATCTTTGTAAAAATATTTTGTGCGTGGGTGTGAGTGGTGCGAAAAATTTTTTTAAGTAAGTGTTGTAAACATTTCGTACGCACGCAAAAACGCACGCACGCACGCGCGTTTTTTTTTTGTTTAAAACCGATTTTAAAAATTATTTACATTATTGAGCTTGCACGTTAAGTAAATTTACTTAAAATGTAAATTATTCGATCAAAACGGATTTAAAAGAGGAGTTTTTGTAAAGAAAAGAAAACTTGGCAAGGGCGAAAATGAAGAGAGAGAGAAAGAGAGAATGAAAGTGAGAGAGAAATAGTGAGAGTGAGAGAGATGTAGTGGCAAATATAAATTGGCGTATGCGTGGGATACTGGAAAAGATAAGAAAAAGGGAAAATGATGAGGAATATACCGAGGGAAAAAATAGAAAAGAGGGTTTTGGGGGGAGAAGGGGTAGATGGTAGAGGGGAGATGTGGTGAAACTAAAAGAAAAGAGGTTATAGGGATAATAGAAAATATAAATTTTTAAAATTTTTATTATTAAACTCCAAAAAATAATCCGAGAGTGAGAAAATAATAATAAAGAGTGGTAGTGGTGGCTGTACTAGTAACAATAGTAGACAGACTATTTATTTTTTTCTCGTTCTTTATGCATTTTTTCCCTTTCGTTTCCTCCCCCCAAACCCCACCTATTCAACCCCCCCCCGCGTCTTTTCTCATTCACTTTTCATAAAAAAGAAAACAAATTCGAATCGAATCTTTTATTTTTTTTTCGGGAGAGGGGAAGAGAGGAGAAACAAACGGGAGAAATGAAATTTATTTTTTGTATCTGAATTTTTAATGCACTTTTCAAATTTTGATAATAATAATAATAATAACAATAATAATAATAATTTATTATTATGTTAATATTTATAGAGTTTAATTTTTTTTCTTTTTGTTTAACACATACACACACACATAAAAATTTATAGGGTAGACAATGTAAAAATTTATTATTATTTCGTGCTTAAAGTTCGTGTATTTTCTTCTTTTTCCCTTTAAAACAAATTTCTTATATTTTCTTTTTCTTCTCCCTCTTCTCTCCCCCTCACTCACTCCTCTTACTCTCTCTCTTTCTTTTTTTAATATAAATTTTTATTTATTTATTTTTTTAATAATATTTTATTTATTTATTTTTCTTTTTTTATTGTTTGCTAGACAAAAAAAAGAATAAAATAAAAAAGAGTGAAAAAGAGAAAGAGAGAAAGTGAAAGAAAAAGAGAGAGAGAAAGAGAGAGAGAGAGAGAAAGAGGATATTCTGGAAACAAAAACAAATTCATTTGTATCAGAAAACATTTAATTTTTTTTTTTTTTAATTTTAATTTTTCAATTTTGAACCTAAATTTTGTTAATATTTTCATAGCAGACGACAATTTAAAAAAAAAATTACTCAAACTATTAATAATAATAATAATAATTATTATTATTATTATTTTTATGAAAAATTCGTCGAATGTTGTTTAACCGCATGGAAATTTCTCGATTTTTATTTAAATTTCTTATTCCTGTGCAAAGAAAATTTTTATTTTAACGCAGCGAACGTGAAAATTTCAAATTTTATTACCCCATCTGGTTTCCGGTAATTTTTTTTTTTCTCTTCGATGAAAATTCTTTCGTTGTGTGTGTGTGTGCATGTGTAAATGTTTCCCATTCCCACCTACACTTCCACCTCCCCCCCCACTCCTAATTCGATAAGATCGCGAAAAAAAAAAAAATATGGGCCGCGAAATTTATTTAAGACGATTTATGTTAAATTATATTTTTTTAAAAAAATTTTATTATCATTATTATTTTTTTTTTTGTTTCAGGTAAGTCAAGAATTTAATTTTTTAAAGTACTAAAAAGGTAAGAAAGAATTTTTTTTTTTATCCGGAAGAGAGAAAGAGAAAGAGAGGGGGAGAGAGAGAGAGAGAAAATAAAAGAAATGGTAAAACTGATAAAACAACTTGTTTATCATCATGTTTTTATTCTGTTTGAAATTTAAAAAAAAAAGAAAGAAAGAAAGAAAGAAAATAAAAATAAGGAAAAAAAAATTTAGAGTCAGCCGTTTGTGCAATCCATCATTCTGTCAGATTGTTGGTTGGTTGGTTTGTTGGTTGTTGGTTGTTGTTGTTGTTGTTATGTGCAACAAAGAAAACGGTATAGTTTTTATTTATTTATTTTCTTAATCCCTTTTTCTCTTTCTCTCTCTCTGTATTTTCTTTAGCATATTTTTTTTTTCTTCTTTTTTTTGTGTAAAAACAAAGTTACTTTCGTTTTTTCTTTCCCTCCCCGCCCACCTTTTTCTTCCTTTTTTTTTTTTTAATAGGAAAAGTAGAAAAAGAAATCACACGAAGTAAAAGTTGATCCAAAAGAACAACAACAATCTTATTTGTTTTCATGGAAAGTTTTTCTTTTTTAAACTTTTTTTTTTTCTCCTTTATTTTACTTACTTCTTTTTCTTTGTTTTGTTTCTTTTTTATTTTTTCATTTATTTTTATTTATTTATTTATTTATTTATTTTAATGCCGGAAAATAAAAAATAAAAACGAAAAGAAAAAAAACTTTACTACTACTACTGCTACTACTGAGTGTTACATTCGATTTCGTGACGTCATTTTTATACTCCTCCCCCTTTCCTCCCACGCCTCTCTTTCTGCTTCTCCCCATATTTATTTTTTTACTAATTAATAATTTTTTTTTGTTTTACGTCGCGATAAACTTAATAATAATAATATTTATCACAAAATCGTAGCGAGAATTATCGAAAACGTTAAATCGAGGACCGACCGAGCAATCAGCCAATCAGAAAAAAGGAATTTTTTTCCCCCGTTTAACGGCCGATAAATTGAATAAGTAGAAATAATTAAAGGAAGTTAATTAATAATTAAATACTTTGTTTTTATTTTGTTTATTTCAACTTACGTTTCTCTCTCTCTTTTCTCTCTTTTTTTCGAAATGATTATTTTTCTTTTTCGAATATTTTTTTGTTGTTGTTGTTTTTGTTTAATGCAATTAATAATAAACAAAAAAAAAAAGTTTTTAAAGTTTAATAAAAAGGTTAACTGACCATTTTTATTATTATTACTTAAAAAGATGAAAAGTTTATATAAACCTTTTTTCTTTTTTTTTTTTTAAACATTAAATAGAAAAGTTGAGGGAAAAGTAAAAAATTAGTGAAGCGTTGTAGTGGTTTAAAGTCTCCGAGAAAGTTGCGTTTAAAATTTATATAACCTATCAGGTGATGAGAGGAGATTCTCTGGGGGACCACTAAACCTTTTAACCTTACATGTTTCTTAAATAATCTTTACTTTATACTATTATTTTCTCGAGTTGATCCCTTTGCGAACGAAAAAAAAAAACTTTCTTTTTTTTTTTTTTCCTTTTGCTCACCATTTATTTTTCTTTTTCTTCTTCTTTTTCTTTTCTTTTCTTTTTCTCTTTCATCTTCACAGTTTAAAAAAAAAAAAAAAATAATAAAAAGGTTTTTTATTTTTTTTTTATATAATTAAATCCTTTTCGTTTAAGATATTCGTCAAAAAAAAAAAAATTGTAAACCTTAAAATCTTTTTTTTTTTATTTATTTTAACCCCTCTCTCTCTCTCCCTTTTGTGCGACTAATATTTTTTTTTTTAAATTAAATTTGTATTTTAAAAGTTTTTAAAAAAAAAAAAAAATTTTTTTTCACAATGTCAAAGCTCATTTATTTTTCAAAAGCTTTCGACAATTACCTTATTCCTTTTATTTCACCCCTCTATCTCTCACTCTCTTTGTTCGCTCCCATCTCTTCCTTATACTTCCTCTTTAAACCTTTTTTCTGTTTTTTTTTTTTTTTTTTTTAATTTGTAGGATTTAACATTCTTTAGTTGATGCAATTAACAAGTTTTAGTATTAAAATTAATTAATTTTTTTTTTCTGCTTCTTCTTCTTCTTCTTTTTTTTTCTTCTGCTTTTTTTTTCTTTATGACTGAATTTAATTTAATTTTTACTTTTACTTTTTTTTTTTTGTTGAACTGGCGATTCAATGATTAAAATGTATTTTTCTTTATTCTCTCCCTCCTCATTTTTTTTCTTTTTCAAGAAGGAAAGTAAAAAAAAAAAAAGAAAAGAAAACCTGTTGCTGTTGTTAAAATTTTTTTTTTTTAATTCAATCAAGGAAGGTGTGATTGAAAAACAAAATGGCGTCGTCATCATCGATTCATTATCGTTACTTTTAACTAAATAAAATTAAATGATAAATTCATCATCGAATCGATTTTTTTTTATATAAACAAATGGAAAATTTTAAAATAATAATAATTAAAAAATTTTCTTTTCTTTAACTTTTATCTCTCTTCCTCTTTCTCTCTTTTTTTATATTTAATCTAAAATTAAAACTAACCAGGAAGTAAA
>NW_002987102.1:67777-76024 GCF_000006295.1 Pediculus humanus corporis
GAAAACTTTTTAACCGAAAATGTAAATATTTTCCTCTCGAAAGGTTTGGAAAATTAATTTTATACTGTAAGGACGATCGGACCGATTTATATCCGGTTCATAGAATTTTATCATTAAAACTATTTTTTTTTTTTTTTTACATACATACATTTATTTATTTATTTTATTTAAATAGATACATAAATATGTACGTTTATGTACGTATGGATGAATTTTATTGATTTTAATGTCGTTGACTCATGTCGTTAAAAAAAAAAAAAAAACAAAATGAAAGTAATAAATGTTGTTAAAACCCCTGGTTAGAAATATAGAAGGGAGGGTGGGGGTGAGGGGAAGGGGTGTAGGAGTACGTGTTAAAAATGAATATCCTCCTCCCCTTCAAAAATTTTTAAGAAATATATTTAAAAAAAAAAAAATGTGAATAAAACCGGAGATGAAATTGTATGAAGAAAAAATCTTAAAAAGTTCTTTTTTTTTTTACCTTTTTGCTCTCGTTACTTTCTTTTCCCTTCGTCCCTTCACCACCACCAACACCCCCACCATTTATTCTTTACCTTTTTCCATTTGCTCTTTTACCGATATTTTATTTTCTCATTCTTACTTTTTTTTTCCTTAAAAATTTAATTTCAAAATGAAAACGCGTTAGTTTATATATATATTAAAAAGTAATTATGATACTGATAATAATAATAATAAAATTCGTCACACGGAACAACTCTTAAGGGAGGAGGAGGAAAGGGTAGGGGGCGTCGTTTACACCTACGAAAGACTACAGCAGTTTTTAATTAGTTTTTACGACTGCAACAGAGCAGACACACAAGCAGACGACATATATTTAAAAAAATGATTTTTGTCTTGATATGCTTAAGGTATGATATTTTTAAAAGAAAATTCGCTGATAATATTTGAGAACGACGGAAAATATGGGGGGAGGGGGAAAGAAAATACGACAAACAATTTTAAATTTTAAAAAAAGTAAAAATAATAATAACAAGGATGATTAGCAGAAAAATGGATGGAGGAGAAGGAGGAAAAGGAGGAAAAAGGAAGGAAAGAAAGGAAAAAAAGAGGAAAAGAGGTCATTGAACTCTCTTTTTATTTTTTTTACATTTTAATTTTTTTTTTTTTATATTTTTCCATTCACGTGAAATTTTACGAAACGAATTTTCTCATAAGTTAATAAAGCGTTAAAAAATAAATAAATAAAGTAAATAATAATAATAATAATAATACTACTAATAATAATAATTGTAATTGTTTCGTTTTTTATTTAAATAAATAAAAAATAAATTTATGTTGAAATTTATAAAGGAAAAATAAAAATAGAGAAGACGAAGAAAGTAAACGAAATGAAGGGGTAGTTTTCAAAAAAGGAAAAAAAAAAATAAGAAAAAGGACGGAGCGGAAGAAGGTTAGGAAAGAGAGTAGGGGGAGGGGGGAAACGAGAAGAGGAAAAGGAAACAGTAAAAAGGAAAAAACCGTTGAAAATTTTTTTAACAAACACACAAAAAGAAATTCAAACATTAAAAAAAAAAAAATTTTCTTCATCTTTTTTTTTGACCGTTTGTTCTTTTTTTATTTTTTTTTTTAGTTTATTCCTTTTTCTGTTTAATTTTTAAATCTTTCCTTTTTTTCCTTTTTTTTCCTTTTTTTTTGGAAAACCTTAATCCTGTATTACTCTTTGACAGATTTATTTTATTTAGGTGAACTCTTTTTATTTTATATTTCCTTTAAGAGAATTAAGAAACCTAATACTTCCTTTCATTAGACTCAATCCTAAAAATCCTTTCCTCGGTTGTATTGACGTTCATATCTAATTTCTACGTTTGTTTCCTTTTCCGTTCTCTTTCTCTCTCTCTCACTCTCACTCTCACTCTTTATCTCCCCTCTTTTTTTTTATCTACAAAAAACTAAATAAAAAGATTTAGATAATTTTATTTAATGTTTTGAATATTTCGAGAAAAAAAACCTTTTTCTTCTTCTTTCCTTTTTTTTTGCACGAGAGTTTTTCATTTATTTAACTATTATTATTATTATTAATTTATTAATAAATAAAAATAAATTAACGATAATAATAGTAATTATTATTATTATAGAAAAAGAGAGAAAGAAAGATTTTTTTTCGAAAACTAAATAGGAGAAAATTTGAAATGTGAAACGTGATTTTTTTTCCTTTACCCCACCCCCTCTTTTTCTCTCTCACTTTCTATCACTTTCTATCACTTTCTTCATCTATCTTTCTATCTCTCTCTCTCTCTCTTTTTTCGTTTTTCGATTCGCGTTTTTAAATCAAAACTAAAAAAAAAAATGTGATTTATCATCGTACAATCTTCACGTTTACGTATTTCACTATGGCAAAAGTGAAAATAATAATTTTTTTTTACTCGACACTTTTCGACAACATCTTTTGTTCGAAAGAATTTTCTAGAATGTTCTAAACATAAAAACATTCATAAAAAAAAAAACGTTAGGGTTCACGTTAGAAACGAAAAAAAAAAAGTTATTTAATAATAATGTTTGTCGATACCGGAGATTTTTCCCTTTCGAACTTATTTTTCACATTTACGGTTTTCAAAAAAAAGGTTTTTTGTAAATAATAATAATAATAATAATAATAATAATATTAATATTAAAATAAAATAAAAACCGATGATGATGATGAGAAAACGGTGAAACCGCAAATTTTCATACGGAAAGTGGCATATTTTGGTTGCCTTAGTAACTATTAATTAATTTTATTTAATTGGATGATGATGATGATGATGATGATGATGATAAAAAATAATATTTCACGTTTGATTTTTTCTTCTGCTCCTGTAAAAAAAAAAACAAAACAGAAAAAACAAAAGAATCCGTCTCTTTTTTTCAAAAAAAAAAAAAAAATTACATAAATAAAAGATTTATCCGGTTACATAAAAAACAAAAAAAAAAAAATGTTGCGGTCCATGATGCACACTACAAATCCTAACTAATCCTTTTTCAACATCACTTCACTACAACTCACACATTTAAATGGATCCTTATATACCAACGCTTAAAAAAATTTTTTTGTTTCGAGAGCTTAAAACACACAAAAAAAACAGCAAACTTTTAAAAAAAAAAAATTTTTTTGTTTGTTGTTTCCACTCGCGAATAAATTATAATAACGGCATTTTTTTTTTCGGAAAATTTTACGTCGAATTTTCATTTTGAAACAAGATGTCAACGCAACAAAAATAAATAAATAAATAAAACGAAAGCAAAAGAAAATAAAAATTGTTGATTATAAAAATATTTTTTTAAAAAAGAATTTCGGATTGGGAAATTTTTTTTTTAAAAGTTAGTAGTATTGCGTTGAAAACATCATGGACGGACGATGAGGTTTAAATAAATTTTAAATTAAGTGATAATGATGATGATGGAAACCATTAGTTAATTGTTATCACATTTGAAAATTACTAAAATTGATTTTATTGCCAACACTTAATTAATCCTTATCACACCTGAGACAGGTGAGACCAAAGTAAATTCTTAATGGTTGTTGTTGTTGTTGTTGTCGCGCTTCAAGTCTTATATTCCATAATATTTAAATAATAATAATAATTATAATGAGATTTTAATTTTTGATTTATATACACGCGTTTGAGACAAAGTTAAAATAAATTTTACAAAGAATTAAAAATGGTGGAAGAAAAAAGAAAAAAAAGAAAACAAGAAAGAGAGTAAGAGAGAGAGAGAGAGAAAGAGAGAGAGAAAGAGAGAGAGAGAGAATAATAGAAAGTAAACAATAAATAATTTGAACCTTTTTTATTACTTTTTTTTTTTTTTTAATATTAAATTACTTTTTTATGATAAAAAGTAACAAAAAAAAAAAAAAAGAAAAATTGTAATAGCATTCGTTCTTTGCACCTGATTGACAAAGAGGGAAAATATCCTTTATTGCGTCACCAGTTTCCCTCATCCGGTTACCATGACAACATCGTATCAACATCCCCAGCAACAGTGTTGCCAAGTCTTTATATATATATATATATTCATTCAACCATTTCTTTTTCATATATATATATAATAAAGTTATAAATATAATTTTCTCCTTTTTTTGTAAAAAAATGTCGCGTTTTTGTTAAAAATTTTGTCGCCAAATGAAAAAAAAATTATTTTACCAAAAGATTTTTTTTTTTTTTAACTTTTTAAGTTTTGTTTTCATTTTTTAATTTCATCACGTGACGAGATTAATTTTTTAAAGAAACGTTTTGAAAAAAAAAAAACGCAATACATATATATAGATATAAATATAAGACGTGTAATAAGACAAATATTATTATTTTCCCGCCTTAATTTAAAAAAATAGTAGTCGAGTTTTTTTTTTTACGTATAATAATTTGTACAATAAAGCGTGCAAAACAAAAAAAAAAAAACATTAAATATAAATTTATTATTGTGTTGTCGTAGACAAAAAAAAAAAATTTTTTTTTTTTTGTTTGTTGAGTTATGGAGACAAATTGAAAAAGGTTTTGCAATTTACTCAACATTTCCTTATGGAATTACAATTTTTTTTTTGTTCCAGGTTAGTTCCACGGTTTTTTATACAAAAAAAAAAAAAAAACTTTGGTATTGTTGTTATTTATTTTTATTTCTTGTGACACAATGAATCGAAAAAAAAAAATCTGAACGAATGAAAATTTAAAAAAAAAATAATAATTTAAAATATTTTTTCTTAAATTTTAATTTCGATGATTTTCACGTGGAATTAACGAAAAAAAAAATTTTCAGTTATTAATATAATTATTATTAGCATTATTATTATTTATTATCGATTTTCTTCCTTTTCTAGAAAAATTAACAAATTTTTTTACGAGAGAGAAAGAGAAAAAGGGAATAAAATTTTAAAACTTTTGTTTGTTCGTACAACAACGAAAAAATAATAATAATAATAATAATAATAATAATAATAATAATAATAATAATAATAATAATAATAATAATAATAATAATAATAATAATAATAATAATAATAATAATAATAATTCTTTTTCTTTTTTGAGGAGGGGGAAAGGGGAGAAAGGGGAAGGGAGGAAGGGTTTGTAAATAAAGAACGAAAAGATCGGTCAAGAGAACTTTGGTCGTAAATTTTTTTTTCTAAAAAAAATTTTCAATTCTGACAAGTCGTAATAAATCGAATTTGACTTTTGAGGTACTGAACACTTTACTTGGTTTGAAAAATTTCTGGAGTTGACACACTCGAGAGATTTCATTCCAGAAGTGTTTTCATTTTCCGTTACTTTTCTTCCCTTTCCCCTCACCTCCACCCTCCACCCTCACCCTCACCCCCTCTTCTTTTGTTTAAAAAAAAAAGTCCTCGGAAAAAAAAAAAATTTATCACGCAATTAAACATTATTTATTTATTAAAAATTATTATTATTATTTTACTCTCTGAATTTTTTTTTTTTTTGAATTAATAATATAATAATAATAATAATAATTATGTTAGGTAATTTTTTTTTTTTAAGGCATAAAACAAAATTAAAACTTTTTTTTTTAAGGGCATTTAAGTAAATTTTAGTATCAAATTACAGTAAAAAGGATTGAAAGAAAATTTTTCCTTTTTTTTTTTATACTTTCTAGAAAAATTTAATTTGTTCTCAAATTATATATACATATTTTTTTTCTCTTTCTCTCTCTCTCTCTCTAATAAAAAAAGAAAAAAAAGGAAAAAAAAGGAAAAAAAAGAAAAACATCAAAAAAAAAAAAAAAAGAAAAAAAGGTTTTAATAAGCTGTAATTTGTTTTTCATTTTTTTTTTTTGATTAAAACTTTGGAATAATAATAATAATCGACCATCGAAAGAGCAAGAGAGAGAGAGGCGGGAGGGAGAGAGTGAGAGTGAGAGAGAGAGAAAAGGTTTTTTTTTCCTTCCTTCTTCCGTGTGTAATCATTTGAAAATAAAAGTAATCAAATTCCTGTAGTTAATTTACCGTAAAAAAAAATTAAAGAAATTTAATCAAGACAACAACAACAACAACAACAAAACAACGGGGAAAAACAAACGCAAAATATTTTTTAGAAACTTGTATTAAAAGTATTAAGGATTTTTTTTTTTTAATCATTATTATTATCGTCGTTTTTTTTTAAATACGTTTGTTTATATTTTGTTTGTTGAAAATTATAAAATTAAAAATTTAAAAAAAAAAAGAATTTTTCCTCTCTTTTTGGTGTGTTTTAAAATAACAACAACAACAACAACGAGTTACAACAACAACAACAACAAACTAAAAAAAAAAAAAATTTAAAAAAAAAAAAAAAAGTTTTAACTTTGTTAAACAAGTTATTTTTTGATAACAAAAGAGAAATAAATTGTAAAACGATGTGAAATGCACGAATGAATATGAAAAGATGGGGAAAAAAATAAAAATAAAAAAAAAATTATTAAATACGATTAAAAACTCTTGTTAAAGTTTTTTTTTATGTATGTATAACAAATCAGGTTTTCTCTCTTTCTCTCTCTCTCATCCGTACTCAAATACACGCGCACGCACGCACGCAAGCACAATCCAAAGAAAAAAGGTTTATTGTGACGTAATAAACATAAACGAAAAACTTTTATATTATTAAATCGGTTTTTATTAACTTATTAAACGTCAACGAATCGAGAGAGAAAAAAAAGAAAATTATGTTTTTGTTCTAATAATGATAATAATAATAATAATAATAATGATAATACTGAATTTTTTTCTTAAGATAGTTCCCCGATAAATTAAAAATAAACGAAAAATTATTCGCACACGTGTAATAATTGAAATACAATTTAAAAAATTTTTTTTTATCTCTTTCTCTCTCTCTCTCTCTCTCTTTCTCTTTCTCTTTGTTTCTTTTTTGTAAAAGTTTGTTTATTAATCGATCGATTAACTCAAAATAAAATATCGATTTATCGTTATCGCGTTATCGATTAAAGTTAAACATTATTTAAAAAATTTTTTATTTTATTTTGCGTTCGTATTATTAATTTGTATAATTAATATGTTTAATAATTTAATTAGTCGGGAGGATTTATTTAAAAGAAAAGATTAATCTGTTAATATTATTATTAATATTATTATTATTATTATTATTATTATTTAAAAAAAAAAATTTTTTCTTTAATTTTATTAATTGTTTCTGCCATTCGTAACTTTTAATCCCCTCGAAGGATTAAACAAGATTGGGTAAAGAAGATTTAATGAGGAATAAAAAAAAAAAGGATAATAAGAGAAAGAGATAGAAAAAGGTGAGCGATAAAGAGAGAGAGAGAAAACGTTAGATGATGTGTGTGTGCGTTTCCATAAACGAAAAAAAATAAAATGAAAACCCAACATCCCTCCCCTTCCCCTTCACCCCCCGTTCGATTTTACCCATTTGACAAAAAAAAAAATCCTTTTGATAAAGATTAACCGAATTTTTTTTTTTTTTAAAGTTGGTATTTCTACAGTTGATCGGTTTTAATCGATATTATTGATTAAAAAAAAAAGAAAATTATCGACTGTTTGTTTTTGCAATATTTGCTAAGAGGGTATATTCGTGCGTTTCGTGTGGGAAAATCAAATTCGCAGCATCCCATTTAAAAAATGTTTTTCATTTTCTCTCTCTCTCTCTTCTCTCGTTGAAATCTCGCCGGTCCTATTTATAAAATTTGTATATATATATATAAATAAAATGGCGGATGGTGGGTTACAAATAGTAGTAGTGGTAGTAGTCTCTGCTGTAGTTTCATTTCTTTTTTTTTTTTTATAATTTATTAAAAAAAAATCTACGAATTGCGATACGACTCCCAGTACGCTCACTTTAACCCGGAATTTTTCGCCTTTTTTTTTTTTTTACTATTTCCGACGACGACGTTCTAGAAATTTCTAAACTACTGAATTTTCACATTTGAAAAACAAAAAAAAAGATTTTTTTGTTTTAAATGCGAATATTATTTACATTAAAATTTAACATCCGGTTTCTCGATTATTTTTATTATTCTTTTATAAACATTAAACCACGTGTGATTAAAATTTATGCGGATGTTTTTTTTTCTTTTTCAAGGTCAAATGAATAAATAAGTGACTCACGTGAAACACGTGTAACCGCGTGCGTGTGTGTGCGAGTGTTTAAGGACTAATAACATTACTTAATAATTATTATCGAACATGTTAAATAAATTCGACAGCGTCACAAATAATTATTTTTCGTTCAATTTTATATTATTATTATTATTATTATTATTATTAAAATATTAATATTAAATTTAAAA
>NW_002987102.1:76195-84319 GCF_000006295.1 Pediculus humanus corporis
GCGAACAAAAATAAATAAAATTTTATTAATTAATAATAATAATGATGATGAATCGTTAAAAAAAGAAAAAGAAACTAATAGGATTCAACGGAAAAAAAAGGAAATATTTCACGCGCCGCCATTTTGTTTTTTTTTTTTTTTTTTTTTTGTAAACATGACGGAATGAAAGAAAAATTTTTTAATGACGAAAGAAACAAAGAAGACAAAAAAATGAAAATAAAATACTCTCTTAGAGAGATAGAGAAAGAGTGAGCCGGGAGGAAAATAAGAGTGAAAGAGAGATAAAGTGTTGAATAATTTAGTTTAGCGCTAAGCAATACGTTTGGGTAAAGGGCCTTTGATGTTTGTTTGATAAACCTTATAATGAAATTATTATAACTAGTTCAATGAACGTGAAAACAACAAGAAATTCTTATTCAAATTATTCATCTAAAGCCACTGAAAACCAGCATTTACCTCAAATTAATGTACAAATGATAACGTTACAAAACTAAACCTTTTTTTTCCGGTTGTTGTTGTTGTTGTTGTCGTCATTGTTGTCAAATGTTTTATTATACTTACAATTTTCATTACAAAAAAAAAAAATTATTTATTATTCCTTTTTTTTTTTAAATAAAATTATACGTTTACTTAATAATTATTATTATTATTATCATTTTAATTTTCGTTAAAAAATTTACCGTTCTTACTTTAGACGGCTGGCTGGCTAGTAATAATAATAATAATAATAATGATAATAGTAATTTAAAATAATGAACGTGAAATTAGAAAAATAATTTTCTCGCGAGTTTAATTGTCGAAACGTGGTTTTAACGTCGGGGAAAAACGTCGGGATAAAAAAAAAAAATAACGTGAAAATAATAATAATAATAATGATAATGATAATGATATTAACGCGGAGGGGGGAGAAAGAAAATGGCGATTAAATTTTTTTTTTTTTATAAAAGAACGGTTAATCATTTCTTTGTGTTCTTTTTTTTCTTTTTTTTTCTACTGAATTTTTCTGAACTTTACGAGGAAAAAAAAAATAAAAGAGAGGTGAAGGGTAGAAAGTGAATAGAAAAAAAAAAATGGTAAAGAAAGGTAAAAGGAAAAAAAAAGGAAAATTTTTTTATAACGATGGAGAAAAAAAAATAAAATAAAATTTATTTATTTATTTATTTTAAAAATGACATAAACGAAACGAAATTTATTGTTATTATTATTATTATTATTATCATTATCCACCATTAAACACGACAAGGCTACTTGTCGGAGTTTTTAAGTATTTATCCGAGGTTTCTACCCGATTCCTTAGGGACAAATACTCGAATTTCGGTGGTGCCACTTATTATAAGATAGCACCACATCAATTCTTGAAGGTCTTCCTGAGTCCGTCTTTTTCGATGGGAACGATTTGTCTCCTGAGCTGGGCTCCGGTGACTAACATCTTTGGAGTGGCCAGGGTCAGAAGCAGTGAAATTCACGTTCTCGTCGAGCTGCCTCAGGTCGACAGTAGAACAAGATTTTGTTTTTGGTTCTTACTTTGTCTTGTTCTCATTTTTTTGCTCTTTTTAAGCCAACAGCACGTGGCGTTCTCAAACGGTCACCCATCCAAGTTTGCACCACGCCCGATGCTGCTTAACTTCGGTGATCGTACGGGAACCGGTGTGACCAGCACGCTATGGCCGTTGGCTTTATTATTATTATTATTATTATTATTATTATTATTATTATTATTGTTATTTTTTCAAACAAAAACCTGCCGAAAACATAAAATTATTTTCACTTTATTTTTTTTTTTTGTTCTGAATATTGAAAGAAAAAGTCGGTAATTGATGGAAAAAAAAAAAAAGAAGAAAAAGTAGAAGACAAGGAGGAAGAGAGGGGGTAGGAGGTAAGAGAAGGGAGTAGGGAAAACTCCTCGTAACAAATTGAAAAGTGGCGGATACAGTTTGTTTTTTTTTTTTTTTAAACATATTGATCACACACTGAGTAAATTTAAAATTTTTACATCTGCCATTGACGGGTACGTTTCTCCAGTCTGAAATTGAAAAGTTATTTCCGTTTATAAATCTAAATTTGTTTAAATGAATCGAGAGGAAAAAAAAAAAAGAAAAAAGAAAATTTAAAATAAAAAATTCATCACAATGCTACGTTTTCTTTTATTTAAAAAAATAAGGTAAAATCCATCAGGGAAATTTCCCTGACGAAATAAAAATAATCGACGAATCAAATTTCGTTATTTTTATTCTTATTTAAAATTTTGACCAATGACAAAACGTTTTATAAAATAAAAAATAAATTTTTTTAAACGTTTATTTTAAATTGATTGATTTTTATTAGTTTTTTTCTATTATTTAATTATTCATTTAACAGTTCATTAATTATTTTTAAAAAAAACTATTTTTACGTTGCAACTGTATTTTTTACTCTATTCTTCTTAAAAATCTTCTTTTTTTTAAATTCTTATCACTTTTATTTTAAAATTCTTTTTTTCGTCGACGTAAACGAACGCGAATTTTAAATTTCGATTAAGAAATTTTTTCCTTTTTTTTTGGAGGGGGAGGGAGTGGTGGGGGGTATTAATCGTAATGCATATTTAAAATATGTTTTAAAACGTTCGCGTTAAAGTGATTTTTTCAAAGGAAAACATTCTTCTTTATCTTATTATTGGTTTTTTTTTCTTTTTCTTTTCGAAATCGTTTGGAAACTTTATGTGGAAAATATGCAACCCTTTTCACTTTTTTTTTTACCCTCCCCCTAATTTTTTTTTAAAAAAAAATCAAAGTTTATTTTTTCATCGGATGAAGAATAAAAAAAAAAACGCACAAAGTGATTAATCATTTTTACCAAAAGAAAAAAAAAAAGTTAATCTTCAAGTTTTAACAGGAATTTTTGCAAAGTTTTTCTTTTTTTTTTTTTCATCAAATTTATAAAAATAATAAAAAGGGGTTCGAATGAAAATTGGATTTATCGAAAAGGCAGGAAAATGGGGAGGTTCGAATGGATGGATGAAAGGATGGATGGATGGGTTGTCGGTTAGTTTTCTCGGATGAAAATTATTGTAGAAAATGAAAATCAAAAACCATGAGCTTTATTATCTGAAAATCCTCTGATAACGGAAAATACCTTTACTACCTAAAATATTTTTTAAACGGGAGGAAGGGGGAGGGGGTTGAATTTTATTCATCTGCAAGTTAAATTAAAATTTTGAAGAGAGAAAAAGAAAAAAAAAATTTTTTTTCTTTCTCTCTTCTTCTTTTTCTTCTTTTTAAAGTTTTTGTTGTTATTCTTTTTATTATTATTTTTTTTTTCTTTATATATTTTTCTCCCGCAAAATAAGAGAGAGAGAGAGAGAGTGTGTGAGAGAGTGAGAGAAAGTAAAAATTTTTTTTTTTAAACTCTGATTAAATAACAAATGCAACAAAAAAAAAGGAAAAAAAACAGGCTCAGGTAATTTTAAAAGTTTTGCTCTTCGGTAAAAAAAACTAATTATTATTATTATTATTATTATTATTATTTTTTAACTCTTTCCCGACCAGAAAAAAATCTTATGAAGAGCTGTTAATTAAACTTTCTTTTTTTTTTAAAAAAAAAAATTTATAGAATATCAAAAAGTTTTTTTTTTTTTCCTTTCCTTCAAATATTTTTTTTTTTTTTACTTTTTCCTGTTTTTTTATTCTTCTTCTTCTTCATTTTCTTTTTCTTTTTTTTTAACCTTGTTATTACGAAACGTTTTTCACTCCGGAAAATTTAAAAAAAAAAAAATTAATGTCGGCAAATTTTTTTTTTTTTTTTTATAACGCGGGAAAAGATTTTTTCCGCTTTTCATTTTCCATCTCAACCTACTCCCCATTCTCTCAAACTTTCGATCCCTAACCCCCATTCCATCACCTCCATGAAATTTTTTTTTTTTTTCATCATCAATTTATAAAAAAAAAAAAAAAAGCGACGATGACGAAGACGACGACGACAATGAGGGTTGGAGAAAGGGGGGGAGAAAAAATAATGTAACGAAGTAAGTAAGTAAAAAAAAAAAAAAGAAGGTGATACAAAAGGATAAGAAAAGAAAAAACCATCAAATTTTGTTTTTTCATTTTTTTTTCGTTAAAAATTTTGAAATTGATTGATGAAAAAAAAAAAAAAGTTCAGAATGAAAATAATTTCAGAAAAAAAAAAAGTTCAGAATAACAAATATTTTCAAAAAAAAAAAAAGTAAAAAAATTTAACTTGGTGGTTTTAGTTTTTTTTTATTTTTATTTTTTACTATTTATTAAAAAGAAAAAGAAAACATTTTTTTTAATTAGGGTTAAAATTATTATTATTATTATTATTATTATCACACAAAGGAAGATGAGGGGACAAGTAGAAAAGGAAGAGAGAGGGGAGAGGGAGAATATAAAAAAAAAAAATTAAAGGAAATTTGTAACCGTAATATTATTTTTTTATCGAAAAAAAAAACTCAAATTCCATCTTTAATTGGAAAATTCGAATCAAAGGGAAAAAAAAGATTTTCTTTTTCCTGTTGCTTTTTTCTTTTTTTTTCTTCATCCTATTTTTTTCTATTTTCTTTTTTCTTTTAATCATTCTTTTTTCTCGACTCCATCCAGTTTTTTTTTTTTTTATATTCATTTTTTTTTTTTTAATACTTTTCCTTTAAGTATTTAATTAGAATTTTTTTTTTTTATTGTACTTAAGTTAAAGGATGAAAACGTAAGAGTGAGAGAGAGAGATAGAAGAGGGAGGGAAGAAAAGGAAGGAAGGAAGGAAGGATGAATGTTTGGATGGATGGATGGATGGAAAAAAATAAAGAAGTGAAAAGAATGTTGAAAAATAAAGAAAGCGAAAAACCGGAAACAAGTTTAACAGTAAAAGGAGTAAAAATTGTTTATCGCACTTGTCAATTCCCCTTTTTCCACTTTTCTTATTTTCCTTTTCCTTTTCCTTTTTTTTTTTTCTTTTACATTTATTTTTTCCTCTTCTCTCTTTCTCTCTCTCTCACTTCTAATTTTTTCCTTTTTTTTTTTCTATCCTAATTTTTTATTCTCTTTTCTTTACCTTTTTTTTTTTTTTTAATTAGGGCTTTTCTTTAAAAGTTTTTTTTTTTTTTCATAAATAAATTATACGAGGAAAAGTAAAAAATTATTATTATTATTATTATTATTAGTTTTTTTATTTTCTTCTGCTTTTTTATTTTTTTCAAAACTCTTTTTTTAACCTCATTTTTCTTTTTTAAATGAATTTTTTATCATTTTTATTATCGAATCTCGTTTAAAATATCACTATTATTATTATTATTATTATTATTATTATTATTATTATTATTATTATTATTATTAATATTTTTATAATGAAAAACTAAAAGACTAAAAATAATAAAAATAATTATTTCGTATGTGTGTCACTACAACTAACGAAACTAATACGGTAAATAAAATTTTCAAATCCACATGTAAAGAATTTAAATTCGATTCGTTTCATTAAAAATTTAATCTTAAAATGTTTTCCCTCGTAATTATATAACAAATGTAATTTAAATTCTTTTTAGAATAAAAAAAAAAAGAAAATTTAAATGGGAAAATTTGTTTTTGATGCGCGTCGTTTTTGGTTTTTTTTTTATTTTATTTTATTTTAATGTTATAATAATAATAATTATTATTATTATTTAAATTTTTTTTTTGGAAGAATTAAAAAAAAAAATTTACAAAATTGATAATAATGATAATAATAATAATAATGGTAATAAATAGAAAACAAGTGTGAATGAAATAAAAATAAAATTCATAAAATAAAAATTTTTATCGTGATTATTATTATTATTATTATTAATGTTTATCTAAAGGAGACGACGACGATGACGACAACGACAAAGATGATGATGATGATGATGACGGCGTAAAATTCAAAAAATGAAAATTTTTTTTTTTTTCTTTTTCTGGTTGTCGCGAATAACTTTTTACGCTTGAAATAATAAAAATCTTTCGCATAAACGTGATTTGACGTTAATAATTTGACTTTATTACTTTGTATAATCTTCAATTTTCTTATGAAGAGAAAAAAAAAAAAAACTTTATGATGACCTTTTTTCTTTCTTCTTTTTCTTCTTCCACGTTTTTCTTCGTTTTCTTCTACGATAAAAAAAATTTTTCTTAAATTTAATTAAAAAACAAAGAAGAAGAAGAAGAATTGAAATCGGTTAATCGAACAATTTAAGTATTAATTAACGTTTTAATGACAATAATTATAAATATGTGTTTGGTTTAGATGGTGATGGCGGCGGCGGCAGTGGTGGTGGCGGTGGCGGTGGCGGCAGGAGGAAATAGATAAGGTTAGGAAGGGTACAAATTGTTTAACAAAATGAAAATTTAAATTTTATAAAATTGAAATCGAAATACACTAAAATGTTGATGGGTTTTAAAATTGATTTTTCGAAAATTAGTTGTTTTGTTGGTTGAGTTAATTTAAAATGGAATTTCTAATTTTCCCGGTTTCGAATTCGATAGAATTTTTTTTTTCCAAAAAATAAAAATATTATTATTATTATTATATATATTTTAATGATGACCTTTTGAACTTGATTCGTTTTGTATTTTATTTATTTTCATTTACCGATTATTTTATCATTAACGAGTAAAGAAAGTAAAAACTTAAGAGAAATAGAGAGAGAGAGAGAAAGAGAGAAAAATTTTCTTTATTATCATTGTAAGTAGAGAGAAAGAGAGGGGGGAAAGAACGAAACGAGATGATGGAAAAATGTGCGTGAGTGCGTGAAATTCGTGAGTGAAAGAGTCAGTAAAATATTAAAGATGGAAAGTCAGGAGCACGTCATTGATTGCCCATAAATATTCAAAACGAAATCTTTTATACAACATTCAAGTTCACACGTGATGATTTAAAATAGGCGCATTCATTTTTATCTACCTGGTGGTGTGAGATATTTCAAATGAAAAATATTCAAAAACGTATGACAAGTGACAAAAACGTTTAATGACGTTTCTAAAACCGATTTCTATATATAATTTATTATCATCATTTTTCTTTTGTTTTGTTTTGCTTTGGTTGTTGTTGTTGTCGAACTGTTAACTTTTTTTTTTTTTTTTTACCTAAAAAAATTTCCTTTAAAATTTTCTTTTATCATAATTAAAGTTTGTATGTAAATAAAACAATGACAATTGCCCTTTTTATTCCCCTCATTCTCCTCCTCACTTATTATTATTATTACTTCATTCCTCATCCTTTTTAAAAATTTTTTAATGACGTCATCACACACGACAATCGGAAAACGTTTTATTACAATAAGCCAACCCAACTCAAAATTCAACCAGAGTCAAAATTTTTACAATTTGAAATTTTTAATTATTATTATTTTTTATTTTATTATAATTATTTCACCTAAAAAAAAGGGAGGAGTTGTGGGAGGAGGAAAAGAGGGAAGGGAGTGAAAAAAAAAGGGAAAACAAAAAGAAATACGTTAAAAGCTCTCTTATTTAAAACCGTAAGAACACTTCCATTAGTTAATCCCAAAGGCAAAGATTATCTTTGGATTTTAATACAAGTATTAATTAAACTTGTAAAATTTTAAATTTTTTTTCTTTTTTTTTATCCTTTTTTTTCACCCATTTTTTTTTTTTTACTTTTGCCCCTTTTGCCCCCTTGCCCCCTTGCCTCTTTTTTTTATATAAAAAATTTAAATCTTTAAAAACCTCATCGTCGAAAACAAAAAAATTTTTGTTTTTTAAAAAACAAACGCACGACAAACAATTTTTTTTTTTTTCGAAATTATTTTAAATTATTTTATTTTATTTCCCCCATCTCCCGTGGACGTGTAAAAAGTGACGGGGAAATAGAAAACTCAACCGACGTGGTGGCAGTAAAAGCCCGCGATAAAAAATTTTCGAAAAAAAAAGAAATTATTTATTTATTTATTTATTTTTTAATTAAAAAATTTTTTTTTTTTTTTTTTTTTTTAGGTTTTCGTAAAAGCCATTAAAAACCTTTTTAAATGTTAAAATTATTAACTTGGGATAATAAAAAGTTTTGTTTTTATTATCATTATTATTATTATCATCATTATTAATATTATTTATAAATAAACTTGAGAAAAACTCTCTGCGTGTTAAAAAAAAAAAAAATTTTCTTTCT
>NW_002987101.1:0-1421 GCF_000006295.1 Pediculus humanus corporis
CTTATATTTATTTATAACCGTAAAAAAAAAAAAAAAACAAAAATTTCTTTTTAATTTTCACAATGAAAATATATATAATAATAATAATAATAATAATATCAATATTAATTTTTTCGTTGTAATTTTGTATTAATTTTACTATAAAATACCTCAATACACGTAAAAAACGAAAAGTACAAATAAAAAATTTGTAATAATATTTACAAAAATTTATATGTTATGTTAACAAAATAATAATAATAATGATAATAATGAGAAGAAAATTTACGTGTGTACAATCAATATCTTATTATTATTTATTATTTGATCATTTTAAATTTAACGGTTTTTTTTTTTTAATAACAACATTTAAAATGATCACGATTTTGCCTGCCATATTTATTTTATGCATCGACGACGACAAAAAATTATTATTATTATTATTTTTTTTTTTTTACGGTTTAATTTACTTTATTTAAATGTAATATTATTATTATTATTATTTAAAAATGAATTATGTGTTATAAAAAAATCGCATTTAAACAAATAATAATTGATTCGTATGAAACCGTAAAAAATTATTTGCAAAAAAAAAAAAATTTTCTTTTTATGATGCAAAAATAATAATAATAATTATTTAATGAAGTTTACGAAATGACTTTTTCCCATTATTCAATATATATACTAAAATAATATTAACAAATATTTTATAATATAAAAATAATTAATTTTTTTTTCCAAGAGCTGTGATTGAATGAGACTGATTATATCGCCAGTTTCGTTCGATATATGAGCTCACGAACGTTAACTAGTGGTAAATTAAATAATAATAATAATAATAATAATAAATAAAATACAGGTTATATATAAATATTAAATGAATAAAATAACAAAGAAACAGACTGATTAAAAATTTTTTTTGTTTTCTAGTCTGCTTTGAGTTATCAATGTTTTTTTTTTTTTTTAATTTTGTTATCAGGTATAAAAAATTTTTATTATGTTCTACCTCATTGTATGAAAAAATTAATCGGTTGTTTGTTGTCAAAAAAAAATAAAAAAAAAGACTGTTTGCATCTTATAAAAAGTTTTATAAATCAAAATGGTTTGATTCAATTTTATAAAAATATTATAAAGTTTTTCTACCTCATCATTGACAATTATTAAAAAAACAACCGATTAATCAAATTTCTCAAATATATGTATCAATAATTACTATTTTCATTAAAAAACAAATGATTGTAATAATTTTTTTTTTTACTATCACTAAATTGACATTTAATTTGAGCAATTAAATGTAATAATAAATTTTGCATTTTTTTAAAAAAAAAAAAATGAAATATATATATATATATATATATTTAGTAATATATATATATATATATATATATATATATATATATATATATATATATATATATATATATATATATATATATATTTCT
>NW_002987101.1:1616-4301 GCF_000006295.1 Pediculus humanus corporis
TTATTTTTTTTTTTTTTTTTTTTATGTAATTAGCTTAGCTTTATTGATTTTAAGTTTATTTTATTTTTTTAAAATTATCCCGTAAATGGGATAACAAATCAGCTTTAAACAAAATAAAAAATATATAAATTTTAATATATCATTGGGTATAAATAAGAAAATTTACAATATCAATCAAAAAAAAAAAAAAAAAAAAAGAAAAAAAGAATTTGTCATACAATTTGTTTAATAATGAAATTCATGTTGTATTTTATGTTTTTCTTTCTTTTTTTTTTTCAAAAACTGTTTTTTTTTTTTTTTTTAATATATAATTAAAACAAAGCTGATTTGTATCATAAATGTTAAAAATAATATTATATAATAATTAATTTTTTTATGTTATTGTTAATTGTAGCACAAGAAGACTGATGATGAAAAACACTACTCAAATTTTTTATTTTTTTAGTTTTTAACTGATTTTATTATTATTATTATTATTATTTTATTTTATTTTTTTTTATTTAAAAAAGAGAGAGAGATTTTTACTATAGCTAATGCCTTACTTAATTTTTTTTATAAAATTATCATGTAATTTTTTTTTTTTTTTCCTTTTAATTTTATTCATTCTTTTCTTCTTGTCGGTGTATAAAATATAATAAAAATTAATATACTATATTTTTTTAATTTAAAAAATTCATGTGGATCCTTGTGATTTATTTATCATAGATTTTTTTTTTAAATATTTAATTAAGTATTTAAATCTAAATTTAAAAAAGTTCTTCGCACTCATTAATTCATTAATTTTAAATGATTTTTTTTCATAGGAATTTGACCAATTTTCGAAATTAGACATTTTAAAACAACTTTTTCCCAAGTTATTTATATAAATATTAAGGAAACCTTTTTTATCAATTCTAAATCAATAGACAAATAACACATAATAATGTAATTAACTTACTGTGTAAAAGTTTTACTTCGTTCATTTTTTACCACTAAACATAGATTAAAATATTCAAAAATTAAATTTTCTGTCATGGAATCAACGGTCGTTATTTAAGACTAATTAATTTGATGTTTCAAAACATTGTTTTGGCGGTAAAACGCACTTGGTTTAATTTCTTGTTTTTTTATTTATTCTATGATATTTCTGACAGTTTTTCTTAAAAATCATACGATATTTCTAAACATCTGATTGGTCGAAAGCTTTAATAATATTTCTAATAGTAATACTTTAAACATGGATCCTTATTGGAATAGTGCGAAAGACGAAATGAATGATTTTGATGATTTAAATGATCCCCTTGAATCTAATTCTTCAGCTGGTAACGAATTATCAGGGTTAAATGGTGAGCCAATATTTTTTAAACTTCTTTTTGTTGCATTTTTGTTTTATTTTAATTTAAAGTTGAAAAAAGTTTACCGTCAATCAACTTTGACACTATGAAAATATGAAAATAATGTTTGCATAAAAATATTGAGTGAATAATTTTGAGAAAGAATTATAAAATTTTTAAGTAAAAATTGTTATTAAAAAAAAAAGAGAAAATGTAAAAAAGAACTTACCTTTTAAATTTATTTTTTAATTTTCAACTTTAATTTCAGAGTGGATTCAAAATGAAATTCTATCAAAAACAGATCTTGATTTGTTATCAGACGAAATATTGCTTAGTCAATTTTCTAATGGCCCCATTAAAATGGAAGATGATCCTTCGTTTGATTGTTTACCTAAAACAAACAATCATAACATTAAAAATGATACAGTACAGCTTGACACATCAATACAACTCAATAAAAATGCAAATTGTGTAAATACAAGTAATTCATCAACCAATTTAAAAAATGAATCCAGTAATAATAATAATAATAATAACAACAATAATAATAATATTCATCAGCAAACTTTACCAAATAACAATTCATATTATATAACTTTAAGTTCTCCAAATGTTAATTCAGTTCCTAAACAAACATCTCAATCTAAAACAGTGTTCTTTAAGCCCATTCAACAAAAACCGATTCAAAATCAGCAGCCTATTGTCAACAATATTAATACAGTAAATTGCCCAACTTCTATTACTGGACAGACTCAAGTTGCTTTTCAAGCACAGCCAACATTTTTATTGGCTTCCCAAATTAAGCATCCAGCTAATCAAGGAAATTTAAAACTAGCTGTACCTGCTGGGCCTCAGAGAGGAAATCAATTAGTAAGAGTACCTATCACTAATGATAAACTACCACAGGTAATATTTTTTCATTCATACATTCTTGACTCGTGTTACGATAAACCACATAATTCATTTTAAATACTTTTTAGGTATTAGTTCAAACACAATTCGTAAATTCTGAAAGTCCCATTTTGCAAAATGTGTTGCCTAAAAGTTGTCAAGTACCTCCATCTATAAATTCTGCAAATCAGAATGTGTCCAATACAACAAGGCTTCATACACTGGTTAATTCAACAAACGGAACTATCATAACTGGTAAAATTCTTCAAAAAGTCGAAAAACTTATTCTTATATACTTTAAGGCTTACTTTAATATATTCCTGTAAAATCAATTTTTACAAATATTGAAATTAAGTTAATTTAATGAAAAATAATAATGGAGGTATTTGTATAGCTTATTTAAATCTTAATTTTTTTAGGTTTTCCTGTTGTACTGGATACATCTGAAAAAATTCATATAAATCAAATTATTGCTCCTCAG
>NW_002987101.1:4321-6383 GCF_000006295.1 Pediculus humanus corporis
AGAAGTGCTCATAATGCTATTGAAAGAAGATATCGAACAAGTATCAATGAAAAAATTATCGAATTGAAAAACATAATTGTTGGAAAGGAAGCAAAGGTTGGTTTGATATAATAATTTTGAAATAAAACTAAGAGTATTACTTTAAAAATGGAAAAAAGGTTTCAGTCAATCATTTTTATCAATTAACTTATTTAAAAAAAAAAAAAACAAACTTGTATAAATTTTATACCTTTGTAAAAAAACGAATAATTTTTTTTTTTCAGATAAACAAATCTTTGATTCTTAAAAAAGCTATTGACTACATCAAATTTTTAAAAAATGCAAATAATAAATTAAAACAAGAAAACTTGGCACTGAAAATGGCTGCTAGAAAACAATCACTAAAGGAATTATTGGTACCCAACGAAGAAATGATATTAAATGATCTTAATGGTGACATAACTCCGCCTCATTCAAACGTGGGTTCTTTGAGTCCTAGCAGCGAAAGATCTACGCCATCATCACCATACGATTTTCAATTTGCAATGGTAAAAATTATATTTAAAATATTTAAACGATAAAACCTAAAAATTAATTTTTGAAATAAATTTTTAGAATAGAGACGGAGATGAAATTATGAATGGAGGAGGTTTGACGGATCACACTCGTTTAACTCTTTGCATGTTTATGTTTGTTATTCTATCGTTTAATCCGTTCGGTATATTATTCAATAAGTTATCACTGAATGAAATGGAAACAAAAGCTTTTGATACAGGACGTACTATTTTAAATTCAGGAGGTTCGTTACATTTAAAGTCATAAAAATATTCAATTATTATTATTTTATATGTGCGTAAAACTGAAAAACTTTTACAGATAGCATCAGTTCTACGTTGCCCGGCTTTAGCTCGACCTTATTATGGGTTATAAATACACTTATTCTCGGTCTTTGTTTAGTCAAAATTTTCGTTTATGGAGATCCAATAATTTGTTCTAAATCAAAGTCGTTTACCTCTTTTTGGAGGTATAAAAAACAAGCGGATTTTGATTTGTCTCGCGTAAGTAGGAATTTTATCGAAATTTACTAATTATATACTTCACTAATAATTTTTAAATATACGTTACTAGGGAAAAAACACAGATGCAAGTTTGGAATTAAAAAGATGTCTTCAAACGTTTGGACGTCCGCTACCTATTTCACGTTTCGAATGGATCACGGCTACCTCCTGGCAAATTATCCGGCAATTTTTTCATCGTTTATGGATTGGCCGTTGGCTTGCTAGACGTTCCGGTGGAATTTTCGCAGACTCGTAAGTTAATATTGCGTGCGAGTCTTCAATAAATTAATTAAAATTTTAAAAAAATGACATTTTTAACAGAATTAAAAAACGCGAAGCTTTAACATCGGCGAAAGAATTGGCTATTATTTATCATCGTCTGCATCAAATTCATCTTATACAAGCCGAAGATAATTGGGGAGGATTAATGTTGGCTTTGAGTGCTTTAAATCTTGCTGAAATGGCTAATTCTGTTATTGAACCTGAAATAATGGCTGATATCTACATAGGTGTATCGTTAAGAATCAAAGAATCATGCACGAATATGTTTCAAATTTTTACAAGGTAAAATAATTTTAATTATAGATATATATAATATATATATTATAGGCACAATTTATAAAATGTTGTTATTGTATACATATATATTTTTTCAGGTATTACCTTAATTTAGCTCGTCAAATTTGTTTAAAAAATTGTCCTAAAACCCCGAGTCGTTTTCAATGGATTTTCACTAATCAGGGTTATAAATTTTTTTTGACAAATAAATGGTCTTTTAAAAATACGGATTCGACTTTATTTAGTTGTCTCGGAAATACTATCGACCCTCTTGCATTTGTAACCCGGGTAAGAAATACTCGTACTGAAAAATTTGTGCAAATTTTTAAACATTATAGAACAGGCTTTTAAAAATTGATAATGGCGTTATTTTCAGGCTTACAGAGAATCCCTTTTAGAAAAAGCTTTGCAAACTCTAATAGCTCCTGGAAGAAAATTCGACAACGATATAAGTCCCGTAAAAAGAG
>NW_002987101.1:6502-19574 GCF_000006295.1 Pediculus humanus corporis
ATTATTATTATTATTATTAAAATAATTTTTAACATTTTTTAAATGAATTAGATTACGAAGATGAAATTGCTCACTGGTGGGCTTCAGCTGTTGGAGTTGCAACTTATTGGTTACTCGGAGAAGAAGAAGAAGCAAATAAACTTTACACTAAACTAGAGAATATTCCTGCCTTTTTAGCTAATAATCAAGACACTTTACCAAAAGCTTTATTGGCAGCTTTCAGGTTAGAGAGAGAGAGAGAGAGAGAGAGAGAGACTCTTTAAAAATAAGGTTGAATTTTAATTTGTTTATTATTGAGTGTTTAATTTTACAGGAGCAGAATAAAATTAAACGAATTACTCAAGTCAGATAATGAATCGGATAAAATTCAACTTATTAAATATTGTAAAATAGCCGGACAATTATTGGATGACAGTTTGACATTTAATTCTTGTAAGACAACCTCGTCAAAAATGTTGGTGAGTTTTCTTTACCTTTGTCCTATTAGTAAATAAAACATTTTAACAAAAAAATTTATCATTTTTTAGATTGTGCAGTTATTGATATGCGATTGTCTATTAGAGACGAGAACAAGGCTTTGGGAAATCGAATCTTTGGATTCTGAACAAAGTTTTAGAGTTCCAAATGCATTTTTGAGTGGTTTTCTAAGAGACGTGTCCAATTTGAGGAGATTAACTCAATATTTACCGGTAAATCTCGATTCAAATTTACAATGTCAAATATATTTACTGCGCGAATAAGAGAAAAAAAAAAAAAATTTTTTTTTGTTTTTTTTCAGAACGCTTTGCCCAGAGTATTTTTATACGAAGCCACTGCTCGATTAATGGCTGGTGCCGCACCGGCAAAAACGCAACAATTGTTAGATCGCAGTTTAAGACATAGAGCAAACAAACAATCTGTCCTTTGCGGAAAAGGTAACATTCATCAAACACTTGTTACAAAAAAAAAAAAAAAGTTTTTTTTTGGTCATGTAAAATATTTGAAAACAATTTCGTTAAATGTTTCAGATAAAGTTTCCCAAGATGGCATCGGCGAAAGAGAACATGCTACTGCTTTGTATATGGCTTGTAGGCATTTACCGACTCCTCTTTTGTCATCACCTGGAGAAAGAGCTGGAATGTTAGCCGAAGCCGTTAAAACTCTCGAAAGAATAGGCGATAAAAAAAGGTTAAAAGAATGTTATAATTTAATGAAGTCTTTTGCCGCAGGATCGATCTCTTCTACTTAAATATTATTCTAGTAAATTTGTATTTATTTTTATTATTTTTACATAATTAAATATACATAATTTTTTATTTAATTCAATTGGGTAAAGAAAACGATGTTGAAATGTCTGTTTCCACGATGGCATTATCTAAACCTCTATCGGTTGATCTTTCAGAAATTATTGGTGATTTTTTTAAACTGATGCTTGTCGCCCTATAAACTTCATTATTTGCTGATGGTAAAAGTTCTTCGGGAGATGGTTCTCTAAGTTCTATAAAATTTTAACATTTAATTATTATTATTATTATTTAGAACGAAATCATTTTGTTTTTGATTTTACCATTAAAAGCGAAAGATCTTTGTCGTTTTAACAAAATGCCAAAAATTCCCAGAGTAATCAAAATAATTATAACCAAAACGGCAACAAGAATTCTGTAGATATTAACCTTGAAAACAATTTTAAAAAATTATCATCAATTTAAAAAAAAAAAAAAAAACGACGAATTAGTTAAGACGATATTAATAATAATAATAATAATATTCACCCTCGAATCATTTTCATATGAATCTTCCCACTCTCTCATAACCAAAAGTTCTACAGTTTCTGATTTTAATTCATTTCCAAGTATTTTTTTAGAAAAACATTTATAAAATCCTGTTTCATCATCAGAAACACTCTGTAATTATTAAACGTACAACAAGATGTAATAATGTATTGGAAAAAAAATGAAAAAAAAAATAAATAAATAAATGATTATGTTCCTACCCTTATTATGAGTCGTCCTGACCATGCTTCATACCTGTATTTATTTTTATCATCATTATTCCATGGACCTACAATTTCATCATTTTTTAATAGCCAATATTGAAATTTATGAATTTTATCATTACTCGGACAAGGGATTATTGTTGTTTCACCTATTTTAGCTTTATGCACAATAATACCATCAACTTTATTTAACATATTTATTAATAAATAAATTATGGGTATTGTTATTAAATTTTTCATCTTTTATTAACACGATAAACACCTTTCGAGATTTTTTTTTTAAATCATTAAAAACCACCAAAAAAGTTTTTAAAAAAATGTTTTTAAATCTTTTATGACCCGATTATTAAAATAATAATAATAATAATAAAATTCTTATTTATTTATACGTAATTTATTGCAAATTGTTTTACTTTTTTTTATTATTTTATTTTAATATATAAATAAATAAAATAAAAAAAAAAAAATTATTTGCATTGAAGCTGATGTGAAATAAAATATATAAAAATAAAAAATTCATTAATTTTTTTATATATTATTTTTTCTTTAAATAATTTGTTCGCTCTTTGGCAATTACCCAATAATATATAATATATATTTATGTAAGTTAAAATTAGAAATATTAACTTTTATGAAAAGGTCATTTTTTTTTTATTATTAAAAAAAAAAAAGTAGGAAAATGTCAAAATAAAATAGTTTTCTTTCTTGTCTGTCTCCTATAAAAAGAAGGTTATTTTTTATTTATTTATTTTAATAGGATTTAAATTATTTTTTTTTTTTAAACTGGCAAAGGCTTTTCTCCCTTTGCCAGTTTAAAAAAAATTATTTATTTTTATTATTATTTCGAAACAGACATTAAAAAGAAAACAGTTCTCTGTTGCTTCAAGTTTACTCGACTAAAAGTATATTTTAACAGTATTAAGTCACTCTGGTGTTTCTCGCTGTCCCATAATTTATTTCTTAATAACTCTTAATAAATATTTGTGGGTACCTGTGAAATTTTTAAATCGAAAAGTATCATCATATATAATTTGTTAAGAAATATAATAATATATATAGTTGATGCCGAGTATCAGAAGTTTATAAATTTTTTTATAAGTAAAAATACAATTCAAAATTTTTATATCTTCAACAATCGCTTTGATTTTTTAAAAATTTTGAATATATAAATATTAATAAATTTTATAAAATGTTGCAAATCATTAATTAAAAATGAATAATAATACACTTTGACCACTTTACTTATTAAATTTAAAAGGAAAATTCATTTTAATAAAATATATTTTAAATATCCTAATAACTACTTTGCCTTATTGGAAAACAGGTAAATTCACTGACAACTTATAATAAGCGGTGACCAGTTGAGGTTATAAATACGTAAAATCGATGATGTAATTTTATAAATATAAACGTAAGACAATGTTATTAACTTATCTGAGTAGTATTTTCTAACTCTTTCTCTTTTTTTTTTTTTTTTTTTTTCATTTAAATTATTAATTTTTATTTACTTTTCTAATTATTTTCTCATTTCGGTAAATTTATAAACTAAGGATACCATGTTAAATGTAAAAGCAATTAATTATATTACGTGGGGTGAGGGGACGTAACAAGATTTCTTAAATGACAAAATATCCCATTGGAGCAACATGGGGAAAATAGATTTTTACAATTTAATATGAAAACGGCTAATGGTGTTATGGTGGAGAGGAATCAGCTGGTAGACAAACAATTCAGTAATAGAGTACGCAGTAATTTTCTTTTTTTTAAAAAAAAAAAAATTTGATTTTTAACAAGGAAATATTAATTTTAAAGATAAGTTTTTTTTTTTTTTTTTTTTTAAAAATATAATCTTAGCAAAGTTATAATTTGATTTGTTCAAACCGATGTAAAAGTACAAAGTTAAAAATAGATTGTTGATAAAACATTGAATTTTAATTTGAAAAAGTTACCTTCAGGCAGCCATTTCTTATTAGCATTAGTGTTTGAAAAGGGAAAACGAAAATGATAATTACTTGTAAGTGCTTGAATGTTTTTGTTGATGCTAAAGAAAGCTCAAAAAATCATTCTGGCATCCAACTTTCAACATTAAATTTATCAGAAGAAGAAGAATCTATTAATATATTCAAAGAGGTAAGTTTATTTTAATAAGGAAAAAAAAAAAAAGAGAAAAAAAAAATAGTGAATACCATACAGAGAAAAACAATATTTCTTTTTTTTGTCCTTGAAATAAAAAAAATAAAATAAAATAAAAGTATTTTAAGCAAATTTCGTGAGGTTTTTAGGTTTTCTAATAATCAATAAATATACCGGTGATTAGAGAAAAAAAAAAAAAAAATGATTTATCGAAACGTTATTTAGTCGATTTTGGCCAAATACTATATTTGCTTTTTGCCTTTTTATTATTATTATTATTATTATTTGAAACCCAATCAAGTTATTGATCATAATTATGTATTCATCTTTTTATTTTTAATTTGTTATAAAATAAATTTAAATGATGAACCATTCAAATTCATTTGTTTAAATGAATTTTTAAAAATAGTTTTTATTAAAAGTTATTTAAACCATATTATTATTATCACAAATTTTAAGTATTTCCTTTAACATTGTTGTAACTAACCTATTTTTTTTTATTTAAATTTTAGGTTAGAAGTGTATTAGGCTGTATCTATTATTAAAATATGAATAAAGATTGAAGTACAAAACAAAAGGAATAATATATCTTTTAATTGTATTTTATCTATTTCGATTTCACTTCTTTCTGTATTTACGATATTTTTTTAAATCAAGTTATTAATAAATTTTAATTATTATATTTTTTTAAAATATATTTGCTGATCAATTTCCCTTTTCAAATCATATTAAATAATTATTATTGTTGGTTATTTATCATTAATATCTTATCTTAAATATGGCAAAAATTATAATAGGTTAAAATTTAGATTTTATATGTTAATTTTTTTTATTCTCGTTCACTGAAAGCCCTAAAAGTTTGTTAGCAACATTTTGAATTAATGTAATTAGTTTGCTATCATGAATTAAAAATTTTTGTAAACAAGAAAGAAAACATTAAATTAAAGGATTTCGATAAAAAAATCTACATAAATAACATTTCATGATTTTTTTTTTTTTTTTTTTTTTCATTTTAGGAATTATGCGAAATAGAAATAAATAAAGTATCGATACAAGTAAAAGCACTTGTTCGATCAACCAATGTAGGACGTTGGATGATTGAACAATGTATTAATTGCTCAACCACCTGCTATTTGACTTCCTTAGATGGATCTCATACATTGGCAAATACAGCATTAATTTCACATTTGGATGCAGTTGCCGAAAAGAAAACATATAAAGAATATTCGCCAGTTTTTCAAATAATTGTCGAACCCCTAGTATCTGAAGAAAGTTCAAGTTATACAAATTTTTTACAGTCTCGTGAGTAATTTTTTAATTATTATTTTATTATTATATTCAGAAATGAAAAGAATTATTATTAATTTATTGTTTTTTTTTTTTTTAGCACAAAAAGTTCAAACCGCTTTGACATCTTTACAACAGCAATTAAATGATGCCATACGGGAACAAGTAACAAAGACTGAAGAAAGAATACGTTTTTATACCGAACAACAGTACAATTTATTAGACGAATTTCGTGATCGTGCAACCAAAGATCATAAATCTTTGGCAAGGTATATTTATTTCATCTTATTTACAAAAAAAATTAAATGTATTACACTAATAACAATTTTAATTTCATTAGTAAAATATTTGAAGCTGAACCACACGTGGCAGCAGTGAGCGATTCTGCATTTTCCGAGAGTGGTTTAGTTAAAGATGCTCAAGGGAAAAAAATAAATTCAAAGGTTTGTCGAATGTAATTTTTTTTATTTTTTTTATTTCAAAACAATCGAACGCGTATTTAATGCAACGAACGTTTAAATAGGTCTCCGATGAAAAATCATTCGTTTCACCAAATCATTCAGTTCAATCCTTTTCGAAAAATTCAAATGACGAACACAATTATTTCGATAGCGAAGGTTTATTCGTTCTAGAAGGAATGGAAGATTCCGTTTCGAACGAGCCAAATCATTCGGAAGGAGAATCCGATACGGATCACGATGGTATATGATTAATACATATTGATTTTTATTTTTATTTTTGGAATTGATGAATTGTTTGTTTGTTTGTTTGTTTGTTTGTTTTGGGTTTAAATATAGATTCCGGATCACACGATGAAGGAATCGATATTCATAGAAAAAGAACATCGTCATTTAATCTAGCAAAATCGTTACCAGTCAACGTGCCTGTTTATTCCGTACCTTCAACAAATTATAATAATGATGATGATGTAAGTGTAAAGGTGTTCATTTCCCCCCCCCTCTCTCTCTTTTATTATTAATTAATTAAATTAAGAGTAAATTTGAAATGTGTACTTACAGAGCAGTAGCATCGGTGCTGTTGACATAGCTGCATCAATAAAAGCACTCGCAAGAAGCGTACACGGAGATGCAATTTTCGGTGATCTTCCTCGTCCACGTTTCAGCACTCAAATATGACATGAAAATTTTTTTTCGTTTCATTTAAATCTGTAAAACAAGCGACATATTGTCTTTTATTAATTTTAATTTTAACTTTAAACTTTTTAAAAATAAATAAATACATATATAATACATAAGATTTAAAAAAAAAAAAAAAAAAAACGGTTAACAGTAAAATCTACATAATTATTAGTTATTATTATTATTATTATTAACTTTTTATCATAAGTCACGTTAAGAAATTATTTTAATACTACATAATCATTTTTATTATTATTATTATTATTTACATAAAGAGTATACATTTTTTTTTTTTGTCTTTCTTTCTTGTAAAAGAAAACTTTTTTTTTTTTTTGCTCTGAATTCAATGGCAAATCAAATAAATAAAATTTAAATCAAACAAAATCAAATCAATTATTATTTATGTTTGTCTTTAATAAAAAAAGTTAATAATAATAATAATAATAATAATAATAATAATAATGATTATATGAATTGATTGTTTTTAATTCTTACTCTGATAGTTTTATTATCGTGCCAAGAAGAATAAGAATAAGAGGGTAGTTTTTGTTTTGTTAATACGTTTTATATAATAAATTTAAGTTTAAATTTTTTTTTCGTTTTTTTTTTTTCGTTTTTTTTACTATTTTATATTTATAATCAATTTTAATCAAAAACTTTGTAATTTATCAGCGCCTAAATGAAAAAAAAAAAAAAAACGATAACAACAAATTTGGAGTAATAAAAAAAAAAAAAAGAATTAATTAACAAATAAAGTAAAAAAAAATATTTTTACTAAAAAAAGTTTTTACTAAAATTAGTAAAAAATGTTTTTGAGATATCAATAAGATTATTTATTACTTTTTTAACCGAGTAATTTTTCTTTTTTTTTTTTTTTTGCATAAATTCAGGAAAATTTTTATTAATAAAAACAAACTAGAAATATTTTTCCCTTTTTTTTTTCTCTAACAATAATTTATTTGTTTATTATGCTTACACGTAAAAGAAAAAATAAATTGCTGTATTTAATTGACAATAATAATAATAATAATAATAATTTTTTTTACGTAGAGTTGCAATTAGTTTAAAAAAAAAAAACGAGGGGTAGTTTTTTGCATTTGATGTCATAATTACTCAATGAACTGTAAGAGAAAGATACGCGAGAAAGAACCTACGAAGGGTTCTTATAGGGTGTCATCCCTTTTATTTTTTAAAAGAAAAATTTTTATAAAAGGAAAATTTTTCTGAAAGGAAAATCGTGTCCCAAATTGATTATTTAAAAATCGGACACGGTTCTTTATATTTTTTTTTTTTCTATTTTTTCCACTTTCGACGATTTTTTCTTTTAAATCGGATTAATTGAAATGAAAATTTATGTTGATTGATGCGATTTTGAAAAGCGGAAGAAAACTTTTTAGGATGACTGCATTTTCCATTTTTCCTTTTTGCCTTTTTTGCATGTTATAATTTTTGGTAACAAATGTATATTTATTTATACATTTTTTCACTCTTCCCTTTTTTTTTTTTTAAGAATAAGAGATTAAGGCCCCATTTTTTTTTTTTTTGGTGATTTGTAAAATTTGTATTTGTCATCTGTGGCTGTTCTCATTCATTCAAAATTTTTTAAAAGCCTTATTGATTCACACACACTTTCCTCCCCTCCCCCTCCCTTTTGCATTTATCGAATAATAATAAAAAAAAGGAATTTTCTCGTTGAAAAACTGACTTTTTTTTCTTTTTAAATAAAATATTTTTGCTCAAATTTAAAACAAGTGAACGTACCTTAATTTGGAAAAGTGCATTTAATTTTATTTCCCCCTCCCCCCCCCACCCATCCTTTTTGAAAACAAAAAAGTAAATAAGAATTTTTGGTTAGGTTTGTAAAAAACTATAAACCCACCTGTAGAAAAAAAAAAAAAAGAAAATATTGGGTGTGCCTCCCCCTTCCTCCCTCCCCCTCCACAAAAGAGTTTAAAACCCATTTTAAAAAAAAAAACGCCTACAAAGCAAACACGAGAAAAAGAAGAAGCGCCGGCCGGACACAATACCTGAAGCCTAACATTCATTTTTCAAATAATAATAATAATAATAATACAAAAAAGTCTTTGAATTTCCTTCAGGTTTTAAAGTTTACATTTCTTTTGTCTTCCTTTTTTTTTTTTTTTTCGATGACATTGCCTTTTCAAAAAAAATAAAAAACCCTACCTGTATCTTTTTTTTTTTATACATTATTTATGGTTGTATTTAAAAAATTTTTTCATTGTACTTTCATAATAATAATAATAATAATAATAATAATAAGAGTTTTTTGAACTTCCGTATACATATTAAATAAAAATCAGGTACAGTTTAATGGTTAATGGAAAGAAAAAGTATTAATTGTATGATATGAACACCACACGAGACCTAAAATTAATTTTTATGTATTTAAATAAAAAATAAAACGATTTACATAAAAAAAAAAAAGATGAAAGATGTCGTGTTTTGTCAAAAGTTAAACCGAAAACCTGACAATTTAAATAAAAAAAACGTGTTTCCCTTTAATATTATTACAGGTGAAAAAAAAAATTTTTTTTGACATATTATAAAAAATTAACTTGATAATAATAATAATAATTTTTTTTAAATTAAAGGTATATTTGATAAAACTACTCTTTTTTTTTTAAATTTTATATTAAAAAAACAAACAAACAATCAAATAATGGCGTTTAAAATGAATCCTTCTAAGAACATAAACAAGACACACACACATTTTCAAATCGTTTGTCGCACACATTGCGACAAATACAACAAACAACAAACAACAACAACAACAACCTTTTGTTATTAATTTTTCTGAACGAAAAAAAAAAAATAAATTCTTAGAAAAATCTAACCTAAAAATAATAATTATTTGTTCAGGTTCTTAGAAAACGTGTCAGCGTCTTTTTTTTACTTTCATTCAAAATACGAAATTTAATATAAAAAACTTCAGGTTATTGATTTCAGGTTATTGATATTTTGCAAAATTTAAATAAAAATTATTCGATTAATTATCATCTAAAGATTTATAAATGATTTATAATTAATCAGCATAACATTAGAATCGAGTAATTTTTATTCGATGAAAGAATAAATGAAAAAAAAAACGTTTTTTTTTTTTTCAAAATGTCTTCTTATGTAAATTGTTAACGTTATGCATAATAATAATAATAATATTAAATTACGATTAAAAATGTTTTTTTTTTAAAGATACATACGTATTGTAATGGATTATTTCAAAAAATGACGATCGTTCATTATTATTAAAAACATAAAATAAAGTAAAAAAAAAAAACGTTAAGTTGATAAACAAAAAAAAAAGAATGAAATTTTAAAAAAAATTAACCGAAAAAAAAACAAAACACGACGACGGCAAATATTTTCGAAAGTGGTTTTAGAACGGGAAATCCTGCCACGAACTTTATTTCCCTCTCAATAACCGAAATGTTATCGCGAGTAACAAACCTGTCAGTTGTTTTTGTTCTTTTTGTTTTTTAATTTTTTTTTTTTGTCGTTATAGTTTTTATAAATAAGTTTTTAATTATTTATATAAAACGTTTAAATAAATAATATTTAAATAATATGAAATTTTCAATGGATGTGTTAAAATAATAATAATAATAAGAAAGAATAAGCGCCGAGTTTTAAAACGAGATCAAGAGTCGGTTACTTGTAATCGTTTGACGAGTCCTTAGTATTGAAATTGGTTTCTTGGCAAATTGTTCGCGCGTTTACAACTAAATATTTTATTTTTACGTTACACAAAAAACGGTTTTATTTAATACATTATTTATTTATTTATTTTAATAAACATTTCTTTTTTTTGTTTTTTAAATTCAAGTGTTAAAACAAGCAAAAAAAAAAAGAAAAGTTATTATTATTATTATTATTATTTATATTAATTTAATGTGTGAGTTCTTAGTGTGGTGTGTGAGTAATATTTTTTTGGCACATGAAAAAGTTTAACAAAAATTTCAAGTTTATTTATTTTAAACAATTTATAAATAATAATTTGATATTTGAAATTTAAAAAAGAAGAAAAACAACATTTAAATTTATATAGTAATTAAAAATTTGTTTTTTTTTCTAAATTAATTTTTTTTTATGGCATGTAAATTATAATTATTTTATACTTTATTATTATTATTATTATTATTTGCTAACAAACAAACAAAATTGATATAAAAATATGTTTTATTACACAGTGTTAGTCATAAACTCATCAAATTCTACATTAAAATCAATCATGAAATCAAGTAAACAATTTTTTTATTACTTAAAATATTATTATTAATATTATTATTTTGTTTTTTTTTTTTGGGGGGGGGTGAGGGGATTTTAAAAGAAGTCACTGCAAACAAATTAACAAATTTTTTAGTGTAAAATTGTTAATAATTTCAATTGTGATTACAATTTATCAAAAAGATTTAAAGAAAATCATTTTCAAATTCAACAATTAGTTAAAAACAAACAAACAAAACCTTAAAAACGTGAAACAATGAATTCATAAGTCAAATTTTTAATAATAATAATAATAATAAAGTATTTTATTTATATTGAAATATTATCAAGAGTGGTCGATATTAAATAATAATAATTAATATAAAAAGAATTAAAATTTATCACCAATTATTTATTTGCAAATCATTTTCTATTATGATTTTGAATTTCAATCATGCAATGAATGACATTTTATTTTATACTATATAACATATCAATATTAATAATAATAATAATAATAATAATAATTTTTGACAAACAATTAGTTGAAGCTGAATAATACATGTTTGAGTTTGTTTGTCAGATCCAGGTGGTCTTGCTTGAGGGTCTGCCATGATTTTTGATATTTGGACAACATAAGTATTTATATACTATCTTTTTTTTTTTTTAAATAATAATAATAATAATAACTAATTATTAATATCAGTACCTTTTATTTACACAAAATTATTTATGACCGACCCTATAATTATTATTAAATAAATTAAAGTCTACATAGTTATAATCTTATAAATCTAAGGCAGAATCTTTAAATTAAAAAACAAAATTATTATTATTATTATTATTATTATTATTATTATTATTTTTAGTTGATGTATCTATAAAAAAAATTTTAATTCATTTAAGTTTAGTTGTAATAATTAATAGAAAATAATTTGTATTTGTTTTCATTTTCAGATTTTTTATTTATTTAAGATTTTAATAAATTATTATTATTATTATTAATAAATAAAAAAAAATGATTTTAAATCGGGTAACAATATTTTTCGTTTGTTTAACATTTATTAATTTTTTAATTGATAAATCCGTGTCGACGGTTTCGATGCATTTAGATGTTATTTCAAAAGAAAAAAAAATTAATTTTAATTATACGTATAATGACGGTGAAATCGTCAAAGGAACGTTAAAATCAAAGGAAAGGGGTAAAAAATTAAATCCTAATCAAATTCAACCCCTCATAAATAACAACAACAATCAAACAAACAATTTGAGTTTATACAAAAAATCAAATTCATATAATAAAAAAAAATTATTACTATTAAAATCTAATTCGATATTACAAAATAAAACGTTTGGAAATGATGATTTTGATTTTTTCAAATTACAAAATTATGATGGAACAATTAAAAAAAGACATAAAAAAAATTATAAACAATATAATGTGAATGAATTAAAAAATGAAAATTTCATTGCATGGAACATTCTAGAAGATTCCGAAAGAGAAATAAGAATTAAGTACATGGATTTAACAGCTAAAGAAACTATTATAACAACTGGAATTGATAAACAAACTGGAAAACGGTGAGTTTGTTATTATTATTATTATTTTATGTTTTTTACTAACCGAAAACAATCTTATTATGTTTTATATAAATAATGATTTGCCATATATTAATAATAATAATAATAATAATAACTATTGAACTTATGAACCTATTTTTTTACAAAACCACCATTTTTTTTTTTTGGTCATTGTTAGAATTAAGAAGAATGGTGACACGCACACACACACATATTTTTTTTTTTAAATAATATATATTAGTATGATTATAATAAACTATGTCAAAACATAATAATAATAATAACAATTCATTCATAAATTAAAAAAAAAATTCAATAATAAGTAAATAAATAATAATGTGTTTAATCAGAAGATTCATTTGTTTAAAATTTTTTTTTTCTACTCATTCGCTCACTCATTCATTCATTCATTCATTCACTTATTATTTGACTAACGTTAAAAAATAATAATAATAATAATAATATTAAACGATTAAAAAGAAAAGATAAAAAAAGAAAGAAAGAAAGAGAACGAACAAAAAAAAAAAAAAAACACGAAAAGAAAATATTTTAAAAAGGCAATTTATCTACTCACTGTCGCCAACATATCTTTTTCTTTTTTTTTCTCTCTCTTTTTTTTTACTTCTTTACGGTTTCTTTTATTTATTAAAAAAAAAAATTATTAAAATAATTTTTATTAACTATTAATAATAATTATCTACCGCGGTTATGCGTTATCAATCGATTTTTATTAGGA
>NW_002987101.1:19864-26662 GCF_000006295.1 Pediculus humanus corporis
TTTATTAATATTTTATCTGATTTATAATTTTACGTTTCAAATTTAGAAAAAAAAAAATTCTTTAGTACTTTTATTATTATTATTATTATTATTATTATTATTATTATTATCAAGTGTTTTGTTATTCCCGCGTGTGTGTAAAAAAATTTTCCTATTGTTTTCATCATCATCACCACCATCATTATTATTATTGTTAAAACTTTTTAGTTTAAAATTTAAAAAAAAAAAAAAAAATTTTTTTTATTGCCAATAAAAAAAAAAAAATTATTATTATTATTATTTTTTAATTTTTGCTTCAGCAAAATTTTTGCTGACGTCAAAAAAAAAATTTTTTTTTCTTTTCAAATCGATAAATGAAAATTGTTTTTTTTTTTTTTCTTACTCGTTATTGGTTTTTTTTTCTGGTTCGTTTTTAAATTTAAGGTTCGATTTACTATTATTATTATTATTATTATTATTATTATTATTATTATTAAAATAAATTGATCGATCGATAATTTTTTTTTTTTTATTATTTGAAATCTTTCAATAACGGATAATTTAAAAATCACAAACAGCAGACGATTTTGTTTTTTTTTATGAAACGAATGACCCTTTTTTTTTTACCCCCCACCCACCCCTATCGTCGATGAATATTAAATATCGAGTTTATTTAATTATTATTATTATTGTTTAAAAGTAAAAAAAAAAAACCTCTTACAATTTATATAATTATCGTTTATTGGTTGTGACGTCACATAATTACGAATATAAAAAAGATGCCGATTCCCATGGTGGTGGAAAATTATTTTTTTTTGTATTGATGGGGATTTTCTCATGTGTAATAAAAAAGAGAGGGGGGATCCACCACCACTACCTAATGGACGGTACCCTTTTGTTTTTAAAAATAAATAAATAAAAATGGAAAAAACAACAATATCATCTTACAAATTTATTAATCTTTAACTATTTTCTCTCCCCTTTTTATTAAAAAAAAAAAAAAAAAACAGGTTTTTCATTTCTTTTTCTAAATCAATACTACAATATATCGATCAATATAGTTTAGTTCGATTATGTCGTTAAATCTTTAAAAAAAAAAATAATTCAAATTTTATATGAGTATATATTATTATTATTATTAATTCTTTAGTTTTTTTTTAACCCTTATACGCGTGCACATTTTATTTATTAGGTTCAATAAGTAGAAGGAGGTTTTGTTTTTTTATATTTATCGTCTGGTCAGTTTTAAATCGAATCCTCTAATACTTAGAAGAAAGATTTTTTTAAATAAATCTTTTTTTTTTTTTTATTTAGCCGCATATAAATAAATTTTTTTTAAGAAAAAAAAAAAAAAACTATAAAATAAAATGTCTGACGACTATAAGTGTCTTCATAAAAAAAAAAATTATGTTATCATCATCATAGTTACCTGGTTTGTTGTTTTTTTTTTTTTTTTTTTTACGATTTTAAAGCCTAAAGTTTTTATATATTAAGATATCTTCTGTCTATTAAACGCTCTCATATTATAAATAAATATTATATTTCATATTATAAATAAAATATTTGTTTAAAAAAAAATAAAAAATTTGGGTAGTGGTTGGCAGAATGGGTTACAACAAGGTATTTAACAAAAGAAAACCATTGGAAAATGCATTCATCCTCGGAATTTCAAATATGGGGGCGGCGATATTATTATTATTATTATTATTATTATTACAAACTTAACAAAGATTCTTAAACAAATAAAAAAAAAAAAAAAAAAATTTGTGTTTTAACGTGTGTACTTCAAAGACTTTTAATAAATATTTTGCGGGTTTATTTAAAAAAAAAAAACCTTAAAACAAATTTTTGTCGGTTGTTAAAAAAATGTTATCATTATTATTATTATTATCATTATTCGGGTAAAAGGTTATCTCGTCTCATTTTACTGTTTTTTTTTTTTTTTTTCGTTAAAGGTATTTAAACAGCATGTAAACTTTTTTCTTCTCCCTTTGAATTATTATTATTTGGATTCTTAAATTGAAATTATTTAAAAATATTTTTTTTGGGGGGGATTTTAATGTTTTTTTATGAAACCCCCCCTCCCTACCCCCTGTCCTCTACCTTTTTTTACGACGAAAACTTTAAAAAAATTTATAATTTAAATTTATTATTATTATTATTATTATTATTTTAAATTTATGATGTGATAAAAAAAAAAAAATAAAAATTTTTTTCTTACCTGTCGATTGTCGTCGAATCATTACGTGAATCTCCCTGTAAATAAAAATTATTATTATTATTAGTCGTTTAATTAATAAAAATAATTTTTATTATTATTTCGAAACTCTGTCCTATTATTATTATTATTATTATTTTAACAACATAAAAAAAAAAAAATTTTCATCTTATTCTCGGGTCAAATTAATTTAAGAAAAATTATTATTATTATTCGGGGATCAAACTCTGTCGAATGCAAAAACGTTATCATTTTTTAAAATTATTTATGTGTTTTATTTATTGATTTTTACAAAAAAAAAATAAATAAATAAAAATAGTTTTATTATTAACAACTCGATAATAATAAAATTTTATGTAAAAAAAAAAAAAAAAAAAACTAAAATGTGACAACATTAAACGTGTAAGAAAAAAAAAAAAAGAAAATTCTGATTATGTAAATCCCCAGCTTCATGTGAAAATGTGCATTTTCGATAAAACTGCAAATGGGGGAAGAGGGTGAAAGGAGGGAGGGGAGAGAGAGAGCGGGAGAGAAGGGGTAAATTTTAAGGGTTTTAAAAAACCGCAAATAATCTGATTTAAAGTTTTTTTTTTTTTGTTATTTTAGGACGAAATTACATCCATTTTTATATTAAAAAAAAAACATTCATTTTATTATCATTCTCTCTCTCTCTCTCTCTTTCTTTTTCTTCTTTAGTTTAAACAAATCATTATTATTATTATTATGCAAGATTTTTAATTAAAAAATTAATCGATATTGCAAAACTCATTTGACTGAGATCGTTTAATAAAAAAAACAAAAAAAAAAAATTAATTAATTAATTAATTAATAATCGTAATCGTCGTCATCTGACATCGGATTAAATGAGAGAGAAAGAGAGAGAGAAATAGAGAGAGAAAGAGAGAGAAAAAGAGAAAGAGAGATGAAATCATTTGTAACAATTTAACTGTGGAAATTCACACCTTCATTCAATTGGGTTTTGGCCAATTTTAAATAAATATTTTTTCAAAAGCGTTAATGTTGTGTAATTTCCCCCACCCCTCCCACCACCCGGAAAAACTCAAATTTAAAAAATTTTCATAAACAAACAACAAACGTAAGAAACGCGGGGGGTGAAAATTAAAAACAAAAAAAAAAAAATTCGAATTTTTTTTTTTTTACATGTCAATCACACATACTTTGGTGACGTAATAAATAATGAAAAAAGGGGCTCTCGAATATCACTTGACATAAAGTGGTTAATTTAACATCATCATTTGCATAGCACTTGTGTCTCCTATCAATGGGCGCTATTTGTACCTGAATTCGAAAGAAGAAAATTGATTTGTGACTATTTTACACACACACACACACGCACACAAATACGTGACTGACCCTGTGTATGTCTTAACCTTATATGTTCTGAGTTAATTATTTGACGTCGTTTGTCTCGTGGCTTTCCGCCAACCATCTTTACTATTTTAAGAATCTTTTATTATGTGTTTGTGTGTGTTGAGGAAAAATCAACAAAAAAACAAAAAAAAAAAAATGTAGGAAGTCATTAAATTTTTTAATTTATTGCAATTTCTTTTTTTTGAAATTTTTACAGGTTGGGTTTAAAACTTCGACAGTTAACGGATGGTATTAATTTTATACAATTGATATACAATTCCGACAATCAAATTCAAGATTGCGATTATGTTAAAGAAAAAAAATCCGTTGAAAAATTTTTATTTAATTTTTACGAGGATTTAAAAAATGGTTTCATTATAGAAAAAAGGCAAAAAATTAATAAAAAATATGAATTTTACGATAAATCAAATAATAACTTTTTAACAAATGAAAAATTAAAGAATTACGATTACGATGATGATGATGATTATTACGAAGAAGAAGAAGAATACATTGAAAATGATGATGATGATGATGATGATGATGATGATGGCGATTATGATGAGGATCGTAATTTCGAATTGTTTAATTTTCAAGAGGATGATTTCGATACGGATTATGAAAAAGAATATAGAAATATATCGTTTCAAATAATTAAAAATGGTGGAAAATTACCAGGAGAATTTTCAAAATGGATGAATTATACGAATTTAAGGAAAAAATGCAATAGAAATCATAAAATGTTTAAAAAAAATTTAATGTATAAAAATTCATATGGAAATGATTTGAATGATAAAGATTTACCCGGAAAACACATGGAAAGGTAAAGTAAATTAAACCTAAATAAGAGAGAGAGAGAAAGAGAGAGAGAGAGAGAGAGAGAGAGATGAAATAGGTTAAGAAAACATGTTTGCTTAAACGAGTTTGTTTTTAAAACTAGATTTAATAATATAAAATGGCAGGGTGAAAAGAGGTTTTAATAAATTTTTCATATTTCCTGGAACAAAATGGTGCGGAAAGAGTAGTACGGCTGAAAAATACACACATTTGGGAAATTTCTACAAAGTTGATAAATGCTGTCGAGCCCATGATAATTGTCATCCTCTAATAAAATCCTTCGACTCAAAGTTTCATTACTTCAACATCAGACCATTTACAATAAGTCACTGCAGATGTGATTCAAGGTGAGGAGGAGGTCTGTAAAGTCTTTTTTTTTCTGTATTGGGCTCATTATTTGTGGAGGGGGGGGGGGCTTTTTAAATAAAATTATATCGTAACCCGGGTGTATGTGTGTCCGCATTTTTTGGGAGTTTTCTCTTTTTCTTTTCCTTTTAATTAAAAATTTAAAAACAGGCTCATTAAAGCAAATATTATGTTAATTAATTATGATAATTATAAAGTTTAAGAGGTAAAAAAAAAAAGACCAAAAAATTTTTCATTCGGTAGGCAAAAAAGAGATATTATGGACGTACTACGAGTTCCTGGTACAAAATGGTGTGGAAAAGGTAGGAGAGCAACAAAATATACAAGTTTAGGAGGATTTAGTAAAACTGATAAATGTTGTCGGGTACATGATACCATGTGTCCACACTGGATAGGTAGCATGGAAGAAAAATATGGTCTTTTTAACTGGAGAATAAATACAATTATGCATTGTCGTTGTGATAAAAGGTAAACAAAACAATTCGATATTGCATGTTGTTATTTGTTGATTTGATTAATTTTTTTTTGTTTTTGTTATTGTCCTGGGCGCTTTTCTTGATTGATAACAATTGATAAAAACCTCCTGAAAAAAAAAGGGAAAAGAATTCGAAACGATTTGACGAATGTGAATGTTCGATTCCATTAAAACACAAAAATAATAATAAAAACATTTTTTTTAAGGTTTTTTTTTTTTTTTGGAAATTCCAAAGAACCCAACCTTTTTCCCCCTCTCTATCTCTGTCTCTCTCTTTCTCTCTTTTTTTGATCCTTAAGATAACAAGAACCAAAAAAAAAAAAAAAAACAAAGAATTTTTTATTTCTTTTTTTTAACGTTTTAATTTATTTGTCATTTGACGAAATATATATTTCTTTTTACGAGTTAAACTGAATACCTCTCCGTGTGTAAAAGAGAGAGAGAGAGAGAGAGAGAGAGATTGTCTTATTCGATTCGTAATCAATAATCGAAAAAAAAAAAAAATAATAATAATAAACAGAACGAAATACATAATAATATGTTGCCATTGCGGACAATAACTTTTCACTCAAAGAATTATCATTATCATTATTATTATTATTATTATTATGCAGCATTTAATAATTATAAATTTATTTTATGATGATTAATATAGTCTGCTTTTCTCTTTCTCTCTCTCTCTTGCACACACACATTAGATCGGGTAAAAAGGCAATCAAGACGTGTTTAATGAATGAGAACAAGTCTAGACAAAAGTATTTTCCCGGAATTATTATTATTATTATTATTATTATTATTAATAATAATATTATTTTAAATAAAATGTAAAAAAAAAAAAGAAAATAACTTATTATTATTAATAATATATAATAAATTACGTAATAATAAATAATTTATGGATACCTTAATACTAGTAATACTAATCGTAGTTAACATTTTAATCCATTCTGGACTATTAAAAAAATAATAATAATAATAATAATAATTTCTATTTTAAATGTACGACAATATAAGAGAAAGAGAGTGTGTGTGTGTGCACGTTAAAGATCCGTTTCCGGTTATTATTAATTAAAATAATAATAATAATATTAAAAAATGTCGGTCGATTGATATGAAATTCGATTTGGAAAATTTTTTTTAAATAATAAACAACTACCCGTAATCATTCCCAGCATCCACCTAAGATCTTTTTATTTTACATCTCATCTCTCTCTCTCTCTCTCTCTCACTCTCCCCCGCTGATTTTTCTATTTTCAAAATGATCATAAAAAAAAAATTTCATTGGAAAACCTGATTAAAAGAAAAAAAATCAAAAACAATTTTAATTAAATTGTTTGAAATGAATTTATTATTATTATTGCCTGTGTTTGTATTTAACCGTTTGTTTGTTTGTTTAACCGCAATTTACACGTATTTTATAAATATCATCATCATCATCATTTAAATAGAATTAATAATAAAATATTAAAAGTTTTAAAAGAAAAAGAAAAAAAATGGAGGAGGAGTCAAAACAAAAAAAAAAAAAAAATTGAATTTCAAAAAAAAAAAAGAG
>NW_002987101.1:26994-34543 GCF_000006295.1 Pediculus humanus corporis
ATTTTGTTGGAAAATTATTTTTCAATGTTGTACAAACGAAATGTTTTGTTTTAAAACCTAAACAAGTTTGTTTAAAATATTCATGGTGGGGAAAATGTGAAAAAACCGAATATAGAAAACAAGCACATTTGAAAGACAATATACCTTATTGATAATAATAATGATAATTATTATTATTATTATTAATGATTCGTTGTTTCAAAGAAATTAAATTTCTTTTTTTTTAACTGAAAGAGAGAGAGAGAGAGAGAGAGAGAGAGAGAGAAAAGAAAACGTTTTTCTAGTCTTAATAATTAAAAATAAAAAAATAAAAAGTTATGTATTTATTTATTTATTTATTAAAACAACGCGAACGGTTGAATGAATAAATAAATTTTTATTTTATGTATCGAACAATAGAAAACCCTTAAAAAAAAAGAAAAAAAAAATGAAAATTATTTTCTTACCTTTTTTTGTTGAATCAAAGGAGAAATGCATTTTGTAGTATCCTCCTTCCCAAGAGGGTAGTAGGTTTCCCGGAGGGAGGGGCGTTCGTGGGAGTACAGCCTCAATCCCCTCCAGAGTCAGAATCATCAGATCCACCTGAAAAAGATCTCCATACTTTTATTTTTTACCCTTCGAGAAACAGTCCCGATCTGTTGCCATCGTTCCTGAATCTTCTTCAAAGTCTGCGAGTTTCCAGAGAGGGAATGTCCGTGGTGATCTGTCTTCCTCACACGTTGTTGCTCCGCCTCTACCCCATTTTGGATCAAGTGCCCAGAACTCACCCTTACGAAACAAGGTACAGGTCTGTTCATGTTCGGACGAACTGAAATAGAAATCACGACTCTCGACTCGATGACTTTTGACCCGATTTTTCCCCTTTTCAGATTCAACCTGACTACTTCGAGCTACCCCAAGGCATCTAAATTAAAGATTTACCCCTAAATCAAACGTGGGAAATTCAATCCCAGAATCCCCGCCCCTAAAAAATCCACTATACTTAAAAAAAAAAATTCTTTTGTTCGATTGATTTATCGATCAGTTATTAATTTCCATCTCTAATTTTCTTCTGGTCTTAAAAATAATATCATAAAAAATGTCAACTATTTTACATAAAAAAATAATTAAATAAAAAAAAAAGTTAATAAATAAATAAATAGATGTGTTTAATATCGTCCATAGGTAAAAATTAAATGTTTTTTATACTTACTGATAACCTTGAAAATGAGATAACGGTAAATTTTAATGTTATCATATATTAATATTAATTATTCATTTATTTAAAAAATTAAAACTTTCCGTTAAACTATTCATTATTAAACCTAATAATAATAATAATAATAATAATAATAATTAAAAAACAGTTAATGACGGAAATTATTAAAACGTACAAATTAAATCCTGTTTAATAAATCATTTTATCTTTTTTTTTCTTTTTTTTTTTTTTGATAAATTTCATGTTATAAATAATTTTTATGTAAGTTTACATTTTTTTAAAATGGGTTTTATTGTGATAATAATTTTTAAAATGATTTATTAACAAGATTTAAAATAATAAAAATATTCGTTATTATAAACAAAAATAAAAAATAAATAAAAAATTTTCATGTAAATAAATCGTTTATTGTGATGTTTTTAACATTAAAAAAAAAAAAAAAAATGAAAACCTTGTTAATCTTGTATTATGGTTCTTATGGTGATAAAGAAATTGCATCAAAATCCCAATTATTTGGATGACCGTTATGAGGAAATTCATTGAAAACGCTATTTTGCCAATTGAACGGTTTTAAAGTGTCATCATCTCCTCCTCCTACTCCTATTCCTTCTACTTCTACGGTTTCATTTTTTTCTTTTCTTATTTCGTCATTTCCTTTTAAATTTTCCGAATTTTTATGCAACGAATGTGCCGGACCCGCAACCGCTTTAAATATAATCAATTCATCGTTTGAAACGTTGTTATTAAAGGGTATAATATTATTATTATTATTCGTCGTCGTATCGTTTGACGTCACGTTCTCCAATTTTTTTTCCAACGATATTATTTTCGAATCGATGACACCGATTGGAAAAGAATTGGAAACTTTGTTTGGAATGTCACCCCGAGCTCCGATTGCACATCTTGGATTACCCAACGACAATGGATCCCTTTTAAATGAATTTGATCGCATGAGATTTAATATTGATTTTATCGACGTGGATTTATTATGATCTCTCCTGTATATTTTAGCCAGAGGTGAATTTTCGTAGGAAAATGCGTCGCCGAAATTTTCTTTCATGTAATTCGTTCCGCTCATTTCGTACATGTCCTGACAAAACAAACAAACAATTTGCTTTATTTTAAAATGAGCTTTAAAACTTATAATTTTTATATATAAAAATCAGTCACCTTATAAAACGGAAGTCCGTAACTCGCCCAATAACTCGAATTGATAAGATTTTCCGTCAAATCGTCAATTTTAAAATGACCCGGAAGTTGTTCGGCAACCCAGAAAAAATTTTCTCTCTCTCCAACCGACGAATCATTTATTTTTCTTTTGAATTTATCCACGTCTATAATCAACCACTGTTTATTTCCGGTTCCGGAATTGTATTTTGACAAATAACTACCCCAATCCGATGCGTTGTTCGATAAACGATTGGCAACAACAACCCGCACCCCGCTCAACAACTACCGAAAAAAAAAAAAGTAAAAAATTTTCAATTTAATATTTCATCCCTTGCAAACCGATGCGTGTGTGCGTGTGCGTGCGTGCTTGCGTCATACCTGCTTCAAAGGAGAAACTAAATTCCATAAATTTTTATTGAAAACCGTTATCGGAGTTCCGGCGACCAAAAGTTTTGTTTCTTCCCCATTTTAGATATTATATAAAAATCATCGATGGAGTGTATGGCGCTCGGATAAGAAGAAAATGTTAATTTGTTTTCGAGGGTCCAAAAATTATTTCGCGACCATCGATACCTCAATTGATAAATTTTTATCATTCTAAGCATTGAAACGTACCTGTTGGAAAAAAATTAAAATTAAAATTTTTTAATAATAATAATAATTAAAATGTAATAAAAAGAAAAATTTTTATTTACGAACGGTCCAGCGGAATTATGGGCGAAAAATAATTTCTCATATTCTGGAATGAATTTAACAAAGCCGATCCCAAAGTCACTCCGCAACCGACGAATGATAATTTTTCCATGGATTCCACATTGTCCTTATTATTATTATTATTATTATTATTATTATTATTCAAATGATTTTCAACCGATCTTCCCTGTATTAATTTTTTCAATAATAAATTACTATTATTATTATTATTTGCCGAAAAAGAAGAAGAATTTGTGGTTGTTGTAGAATAAGGTTTCGAATCGTAGAATTTATATTCTAAATCGATTATGTCGCTTGCTGCATTCATCCATCTAAAAAATAATTTTTTTTTATTTTTTATTTGTAATCATGGAATGTTTTAACGTGTCCATTTAAAACTTCCCCCTACCCTCCCCCCTCCACTCCCCCATTATGTAAATCTATTTTAATTAGACTCACTTTTAATTACATCCTATTGAAAGCATTTGTAAAAATAAATAAATTTCATTAATTTATTATTATTATTATTATTATTATGTAAACACAACCCGTAATGTAATTATTATTATTATTATTATTATTAAACTTACAAAAAATCAATAAATTCAATTTCTTCAATTATTAACCCTTTTCTTTTGACTCCATGTTCAAATCCTTGTTGCATTCCTTCCAATTGTATGTAAAAAAGATAGGCCTGAACGACGATAATAATTTTTACATTAAAATTTTTTTTTTAAATGAATGAAATGTTTTTTTTTTTTTTTTAATTACAAAAAACACGTACCTGATGCCAATATGGATCGTCTGTATTTTCGTACAACTCTTTGACAGATTTAAAATTTTCTTCCAGGTATTTTTTTATGTATTTGCAAAAAAGTGTTTGATTTTGACAAACGGATTGCACGGTATTTTTCCAATGCCAATAAATGAGTTGCCATGATAAACTACCCTCTAGCATTCCTGCTGCATATGCCTGTACCCAATCCGGATATTCTGACTGAGTTTCCACATCTATAATAGCCCACCTGTATAACCCGACAGGTATATAAAATATTAAATGTAGACTTTTAAACAACTTCAAAAAAAAAAAAAAGTAAAAAAAATTGACTTACCCAGTTGTATCGATGTGAGGTTGAAAATAAACTCTTGCCACTCCTTTGGGTATTTTATCTTTTTCCAATCCTTGTCCCCAGAATTTAATTTCAAAACCCGTTTCTTCATTCCAATAAGCAGTTGCTGAATAATTTCCATCTTCTTCTGATCTGAAATTGATAAAAAAATTAAAATTAAAAAAGTTTAAAGGTAACAGACATATTTCGATAAACAAATAGAAAACTTACTCTCCCATTTGTCCCAGTATAACAACAATTATGCCAAAAACCAAAACGATACCAATAATCCATGTTGACATGCGAATTTTAACCCAAGAAGCTCCCACAACTTTTAACATTGTCTTTGTTTTCTTTTCTTTTCTTTTTTTAAATTTTAGAAAAAATCAAACCAGACTATAAGTATACTTGTTATGTATTTTGTATAATAAAATTATGCTAACAAAATCCTCTTTATAGTAACTTTGATTAAAATTATCCTTATTTTTTAATCTGTAATCATAATAATAATAATTTTTTTATAATTAATATACATTATTACATAATTTAAACAAAAAAATTAATTAAATTAAAAAAAAAAAAAAAGGGAACTAGGTCAAAATCATGTTAAGAATTTTTATTGTCGATTGGAAGTAAATTTTCTCGACTGTAAATTATTTCTCAATTGAACTACAAATACTTACAAAATACTATTTTTTTTTTTTTTGTAAATTTATTATTATTTTAAAAAGAACAGTCTTCCTTAAATAAAAATAAACTAGGTATATCATTCAGAATGAAATGGTCCTTAAAAAGAACCTCAAGGCGGCTTCTCAACCCATTGAAAAAACCAATTGTTAATACTCCTGTGATTATTTCTGTTAATTTTTGCGCTTTATATCAAACCTGAAACATAAAAAAAAAAAAAAAACATTTATAATTAAACCATTTCATTTCCCCCCCCCCCCTGTTTTGGATTTCTATAGGAATAAATATTTATTATTATTATTATTATTATGTTTTCCTGTAAAATAATATTTTATTTTGAGAACTTAATTACCCTCAAAAAAAAAAAAAAAAAAAAAATTATTATTATTGCGAACAAATACATATGTATTTAAGGAATTGGAACGATAATAATTTAATAAGACTTTAATTCGATAAAAATGATAAGAACAATAAATAAAACAGCAAAAAAAAAAAAAAAAAAAAAGGAGGCAAAAATTGGCAACAAATTTGATAACATTGATACCACATAAAATGACAGATAAGGACAAGACTTGACTTTGTAAAGGTGAGACCGTGATAAAATTTAATTTATTTTTAACATGCCTAAATCAAAGATTACAATTAAAAAAAAAAAAAAAAAAACTTGTGTTGTATTTTTTTTTATTTATAACACTAAAACTGTATTATATATAATTTTTTTTTTAGGACTTTAATTTATTATTATCATTAACCTAATATGATTTATTTACTAAATGTCGGAAAAAAGCAAATTCAAGTCGTAAAAATTAAATTTTTTTTATTTACATAAACCGTAACACAAAAAAAACAACAGCAACTGCACTTATTATTAACATCGACCTGATTAGAAAAAATTATGTAATGAATATATTAATAAATAATAATTACAATAAATTATGTAATAAATCTAATTAATTAATTTGGTAGTTGAAATAAAAAAACAAAATGTATAAAAACTGACCTATTTCAATTATTAAATTCCTTATCGTATAAAAATTTTAAGAAATGAAAATAATTTTTAATTATCGAACAAATAATATCTTATTAGTACAATAACAAAAATTATTATTATTATTAAATAGATAATATTTACTGAATATGAAACAAAACAAAAAAAAAAAATTTTTTTTACTACAAACTCATCAAAAGAACATGAAAAAATAAACTGAAAAAAAAAAAAAAGAAAAATTTAAATGTTTTTCATAAGTGTAAGCTATGATTAAATCTTTGATTATTATTATCATAACAATGATATTTGATTTTACTTTACTTTGTTTATTAATCCACAAATAGTTTTCATTTAAGGTGCCTTTTTTTTTTTTTTTTATTTATTTAACTGTAAATTATTTATAAAAAAAATTATAATTAAAAAATTCAGAATAATTCGATAATAAAATAAAACTGTGAATTCTTTTAAAAAACCATTTGGTAAATCAACATTACTATCTTAAAAATAATATCAGAAAAAATTAAAATTGCAAAATGTAAATTTTATAATTATTTTCTTGCATCACTATTCGTTATTTACCTGAATAACTATTAACGATTTTAAAAATGTTTTAAATAATTAAAATTATTTAAAGTTAAATTAATCGAGTGTATACTTGTACATTTAAAAACACATTTAAAAAATTTTTTTTTTACTTTTACCTTTTTTATAAGAAAGAACCTATTAAAAAATGGATACATTTTATATACAATTTATCGAGTAATAAATTTTTATTTATTTATTTGTTATAACTTATTAAAGTCATAACAAATCGTTGAAAAACTTTTCATGAATTTTAATCCTTTACTTTTTTTTAAATGAGAAAAATTTATTGAAAACTTTAAAATTTTTACTTAAAAACTATTCAAATATTAAAAAGTAAACGCCTATATATATATAGAGAGAGAGAATTTATTTTAAGTAAAATTACTCACCAGAATAAAATTCAGTTCAAAAAAAATTATTTTTTTTAAATTTCAATATAAATTACATATTTCGAATTATTTCGCAGTTAATTGTTATAAATAGAAAATTTTTTTTTTACCCTTTGTTAAATTTATTATTATTAACAAATAATAAAAAAAAATTTTTAAGAAGGTGATACGACAAAAGTCAGAGCAGAAATGACACTTAAATTAAAACACGTTGAGTCAAATGTTGACTCCAACGCCATGTTCTTAATTTAAGTACTAACTAAATACTTTCATTTATAATTAGAAAAAAAAAAATTTTTTTTTTTTTTAAACATTTCTTAAAATATTTTTTTTTAAAAAAATTATTTAAAATTTTCAATTATTTATAATTTATTAAAAAAAAAAAAAAAAAAAAAAAAAAACTTACCTATTTGATATGGTTATCAAAAATATAAACTGAAAATATTTTTTTTACTATTCTTTTTTTTTAAAAAAATTTTCATAGCTTTTAATAATTAAGTATATATGTATATAAATATATACTTAATACTATAAATTATCAATTCTATATTATTTTAAAAAAACTTCAACTTGAATTAAAATACTTAAGTAGACCTCATTTCACTTTTCAGTTTACAAAAAAAATTTTTTTTTTTTTTTTTTTGTTAAAAAATTTATTTTTATAAACTTTAAAATAATTATTATTTGTAATTATTTTATTTAAAATTAAATTATTTAAAAAAAAACACAC
>NW_002987101.1:34806-36157 GCF_000006295.1 Pediculus humanus corporis
AATAATAAAAATGTCTTTCGTTACAATTTGCATTAATTTAATAAATAAATTTAAATAAAATTTATAATTACCTTAAATTACGATTCGTTCTTTGTTCGTGTACCTGTTGATGAAACAATATACAGTAAATATGAGAATAATAAAGTAATTTTTTAAACAAACAAATTAATTCAAAATAAAATTTAAATGAAAAAAAAATGTATCAAGTGCTAAATAAAACTGAGCATTAAATTAAAACTCTGAAAAATTAAATGATGTAGTTAAACTATGTAAATATTATTTTAAAAATTATTTAACGGTTGTCAACAAACGATAATTTTAAACTTAACAAAACTAATGAAAATTAAATAAAGATAACAAAAAAAAAAAAAAAAATAGAATCTAAAATCAAATTAACAAATATTATTATTTATATAATTAAGAGTAATTAAATTAAAAGACCACAAATATACTTTTTTTACTTAACAATGGGTTTAACAATGTTATTAGCTAATTTTTAATTATTATTTAACCTTTGTTATAAAAAAAAAAAATCAATTAAATTCTTTTATTAATAGACATTACCTTGACAGATGATAAGTAAAAAAAAAAAAAAAAAAAAATTTCTTAGAAGTTAACATGATAAAATGAAAACATTTTTAAAATATATACATTTTTTTTTAAACAAAAGATTAATTTATTTTATCTTGGTTATTAATTAATACTTTCCTTCCTTAAACTGTGGAACTGTAATAAAAAAAAAATTTTATCAATTTTGTCATAAAATCTTTCCAACAGGAAAGCTAAAAAAAAAAAAAAAAAACCGTTAAACAATCATGTACAATACGATTTAAATGAGAAAAAAAAATTTCCCATGCCGGGAATCGAACCCGGGCCTGCTGGGTGAAAGCCAGCTATCCTAGCCACTAGACCACATGGGATTGTTGTTACTTACAATATTTTTATCATATTTATACCAACTGTAAAAACAAAAAAAAACGTTACGTTTGACATTTGTTTTTAAATTTTAATCCGGATTATTTATTAAAAAATTTAAATTTTTTCTTAGAAATAACGCCTAATTAAAAAATTTTTTAAATAATTAATAATAATAAAATATTTAATTATTGAAAAAGACGAAGAAGAAGAAGAGGAATGATAATAATAATAATAATAATTAATTTATGATAAATATATAAACCGGTCGGATGGGTACATTTTTAAATGTGACTTGTACGTATATATTATTATTATTATTATTATTATTATTTTATTTATCGCGAAAAAAAACAAGTTTTTGTTGTTGTTGTTTTTTTTTTGTTTTTGTCAAGTGCAAAATTTATTATTTAATTTATTTATTTATTAAAAACCT
>NW_002987101.1:36551-50736 GCF_000006295.1 Pediculus humanus corporis
TATGATTATGACGTTGAATAACTTCCAAAAATAATGTCGGACGATCTTGCATATTTTTCGTGAAAATTTGTAGGAGGTACCCATTTTCATCATAATCGATTAATATTTTCAATTCCTTTAAAATATAAAAAATATTTTAATAAATATTTACAAATAATAATTTTTAAATTGTTATTCATTTAATTACCTGTAAAGTATTTAAATCTTCTTTTATTTTAATATTGTCTTCTTTTAAACGTTGTCTGAGTGTTTCGTAGTAAGTATCAGGTGCTTCCAAAAATTCCATTCCGCGACTTTTTAAATTTCTTATTGCTGATATTATATCGTGTGTGTTCAGAGCTATATGCTGGACTCCAGCTCCACCGTAGTAATCGACATATTCTTGTATTTGTGATTTTTTTTTCCCATTTGCCGGTTCGTTTAATGGCATCTGAAAATTAAAATAATGTTGTCGATATTTCACCTTTTATACATTTATTAATCAGGAGGGGAAGGAGGAGGTACCTTGATCGTTTCTTCCCAGTTAGTCACAACAATTGATCTCAATGCTGAATATTCAGTGTGTAATTGAGTATCATCGACGGACCAAAATCTATGAAACATAAGATTTTTTTCGTACCAGTTAGCAGAAGGTTCCATTCCAGAATCCGGTTGATTTCCAACAACGTGATCAACAAAATCTAAAAGTCCTGGAGCTCTAAAATAAAATTTAATTTAAAATAAATTTTATTGAAAAACAATTTAAAAAAAAGGAGGGAGAGAGAGAAAACATACAATTTGCATGATAAATTATCCTTTTGAATCGGTTTGAAAAAACCTGGAAGAAATAATCCTTTGTATTTGGATCTTTCGATAAGAGTATGAGTCGTATCTCCATACTGAAATAAATAAATAATTTATTAAACAATAAAAATAAATTTTAATAATAATAATAATAATAAGTTTACTCACCGTTTGAACAACAGCAAATCTCACCATTCCATATTCATCTCTTTCTTCCCAAATATCTCTTAATATTTTAGCACCTCTTTCTCTTGCAACTTTAACAATTGTATCCAAATCTTCGACGGAAAATGCCACATCTTTGACGCCATCACCGTGTTTTACAAGATGATCACTTAATTCTTTATCGTAAGGTTCGTATGCAGACACGAAAGCAAAAATAATCTATAAAAAAAATAATTTTTTAATAAAATCAAACACTTTGAGTAATTTAATAAAATTTTATTAAATTTCCAAACCTTGTTCTGTCGGACGACATGGGTGGCATATTTTCTACAACCTGTTTCCAACCCTTTGTAAGCAAGAGGTTCGAAACCTAATCTTGTGCAATAATAACTTGCTGCCTGTAAAAAATTAATAAATAAACACGAAAATTAAATAATTATAAATAAATAAAAATTTAAGGGTTGTAATTTCTTACTTGTTTAGCATTTCCAACCCAAAATGTAATATGGTCGAAGCTTAAAAATTTACCACCTTCAGGTTTTACTCCCTTATCCTTGTACGTGGTCATGATTGTCTTTTAAAAAAATAATTTACTTTAAAACAACCAAACTATTTGCGACGTGTCTTTGAGAAGAAATGATGGTTGGAATTTGAAGAAGCAATCATTGATCAGGTTTTGAATGTCTCTTCAACGACGAAGGTAAACTGGAATCCTGTTTATTTAAATAAATTAAGACCTGTTCGGGAAGAAGACAACATTTTAAAAAATGATAAAACATTTTTTTTTTGTAATAGTATCCAACCAAGAGTAATAAAAGTAAAAATTCCAATTTAAAAAAAAAAGGTTTCAATTTAAACAAGAAGAGAGAGAGAAAGAGAGAAAATAATAGGGTGTGTATTTTATCACCCTAACCTTTTTTTTTCTATCTCTCTCTCTCTCTCTCTCTTTTATTTTTTTAAATTATCAATTAAACGAATTTCATATCAACATAGCAACAAATCGGTTAATTTAATTTAATACAAATTTAATAATCTTTTTTTTTTATAAACAATTAACGATAAGGTTTGACTTTCATAAAAAAAAAAAGTATTAAAGCATCAATTATTAGACATTTATTGATTAAAAACAATTTAAAACCAGGATTAATTATTATTATCATTAGATAAATAAATAAATAAATATATATATATATATATATATAAAAGTATTATATAAATATTTTTTTTTTTTAATACCGTACTTTGGTTAAAAAAATATATTAGAAATTTTTTTTTTTTTAGATTTTATAATATAAAATTCATTTTTTTTTTTTTTAAATTTGTAAAATAATAATATTAATAATAATAATAATAAAAATAATAATAATAATAAAAGTATACATATTTATAAATTTATAACAAAAGAAAAAAAAAAATTAATATACAGTAAAAAATAATAATAATAAAATACAATAAAATTTTTTTATTGATATATATATATATATATATATATTAAAAAATAATCAGTACGGGGGAATATTAATATATATTATAGTATAATCGTTAATAGAAATTTATTAAAATTTTTTTATTATTTTAAATTAATTTTAATACATCTTATTAAAATACAATAAAATATATTTAATACTATTTAAAAAAAAAAAAAAAGAAAATTATTTATTGGGAACATATAGAATTTTTATTAACGAAAAAAATTATTATTATTATTATTATTATATTGTTAATATCGATTGATTTTTTTGATTGAAAAACGATAGAAAAAAAATTAAATTAAATTAAAATATATATATTAATATTTTCGATTAAAAAATTTTTTTTTTTTTATTAGAAAAATACTGTGTAAATCATTTAAAATGACAAAAAAAAAAAAAAACAACCTGAGTGAAAAAAAAACAAACAAACAAACAAACGTATTTTTTTTTTTTTTTTTATTAAATTGTCAACAAGAGTTAATCAAATTTTCAAGGTAAGCCACGTAATTTATATTTCTAGAATTTATTTCTTAGTTTACAGTCTTTGGCACGAGCAATTATTACAATTTTTTTTATTTTTTTTAATTAGAAAAATAATTAATTACGCGAAATATTTATTATATATTTAAAATATATATATATAAAAATTAAATTTGTTTGTTTGTTTGTTAATTTTTTAAAAAAAAAAAAAAAATCTATAAATTCATTGTTAGGTTAATTTTTTTTTTTTTTTAAATATTTCATTAATAATAATAATAATAAAAAGAGTATTTTCATTAAGAGATTTCACAAGTTACGAATTAATCCAGAGATTCCGATTAAAAGTGGAGGAGGATTTACCGAGATAATCAGGAATGAAAACAAATTTTTTTCTTCTTCTTATATCATATCCTGTAAAAAAATAAAAATAAAAATAAAATTGATAATTTTTATTGCGTGATGATTAATATGAAATTCCTGGAGAAAATAAATAATAACAAACCCCTTTTTCCCATCCTTCTCCCTCTCCAGCAAGTTGATAATGACGTCGTCTCAACGACGCGAGTTTTTGCCTTTCCTGTTGTAAAGAAGCTTCGAGTTCTAAAACTTTAACCTGAGATTCCATTTCTAAACGTTTGGCTTGATGAAGTGATAAACCTGTGACGTCTAAATCTTCTGCAAAATTTATCTCAATTATTGTGACGTCATTTATTTAAATAAAAAAATAAAAAAGATACAAAGTGAGAGTCTTACCGGATTCTTCGATGAGCTGACTGCAACTTTTAGCTGTAGCAACGACTCCAGCCGTAGATTGGGCAACACCTTTGCTTGCAGACGACAATTCTTTTAAATTTTCGCTTTTTTTATCCGCTTTTACTCGGCTGGCGACAACCAACTGCGCAGTGCTCGCTGCAACTTCTTGAGAAGCCACAATCAACTGCTCGAATTTCCCCTGACCGCTCACAACTTTATCGGCGCAAGTTCTAAAATATCACAAAATTTTCACAAGACTCCATTTTTAATTGATTTGACGTAATTAAATTTTAAAGTTACTGCAATCGTACTAACAGTAAAAATTTAGCCCCGACAGCAACCGCCTTAGCTGCCGATATGAGTCCTTCCGACCATTGGTGATTCCTTTTGTAAAATTCCTTTGACGAGTTTGTTCCTTTCCCCTGCGACACGATTTCGGCTTGAAGCAATCTGGCTCTTTTAATAAGGATTTTAATTGCCGTCATTAAATTAGTACAAGAATCTAATATTTTTTCATTGACTTCTAATTTTACTCCCGAATGAGATTTTCGCGATTCATTAAGCATTTCCTTAAAAAACGATAAAATTAAAAAAAATTATTATTATTATTATTATTATTATACGTATATCAACTCGGATGAATTTATCTTACCCCCATTTTTTGAGTAGCTTCTTCTATAGCTTTTTCCATTGCAATTAGTTCACCTTCGACTAAATCTTCTGCCATGTCAGTAGCATCAGTTTTCAAATTCTTCGTTAATTCCTCCACCAATTCTTCTACTTTTTTAATGTTTTTCGTCAAATTTTGACATTTTTCATTGAGTTCATTGGCGGAATTCTTAACTTCGACACTTTTTAAAAGAGATAAATATTCAATTCCGACTGCTTTACACGCATCAGCCATTTCTAAAAAAAAAAAAAAAAAAAAGTTATAAATTCACGTGTTTTAATGCGAAGGAAGAATTTTTTTTTTTTTAAATTTTAAAATATTATTTTACTTTCTCCGAATTCAATGTCTTTTGAAGAATTACTCGTCATTTTTCCCAGCATGACGTAATTATTAATTCGATTGCTGAGTCGCAATAAATTTTTCAATAAATTTTCATGTTTTTCACCCTTTGAGTTTGCATACTCCAGGGATGAAAACTCAAATTCGTTGGCACTTGATAAAGTAGGCCTAATTAATTCACAAAAATAATCAGGAGCTAGTGTCGAACCCGAAAGAGCTGGATTATCTACTTCCTCTACGCACAGTCGAATACTTTCCTGACATTCTAAAAAACTTTCCCCTAAAAAAAAAAAAAAAAAAAAATTTATGTTAAACATAAAAGCAATATATTAACTATTGGCAATTTATTAAAATACTCACTTAACAATTTTTCAATTTTTTCATTGCATTTTTCTAATGAATCCTTTTCCGATTTCAACAATTTTTTTTTATTTTCTTCAAGTTCGATTTCTAATTTTTTACATTCTTCAGTTCTCTTTGAATTATCTTCAATTAATTTTTCTTTTTCTGCGACAACCCCTTTTAAAACTTTTGATATTTCCTGTAAGGAAAAAAAAAAAAAAAAAAAAAATTAATAAATTTAAATCGATTCATATTTAAATAATTTCAAACGGATTTTCACCATTTTTTCATTTTGTAATATATCCTTTTGAGATTTCAAAAATTCTATTTCTCCCATTATATTTTCCGTCAGTGCTATTTTTTCTTGCGCTTTATTATTTTCAGTCAGTAGTTCATTCATTTGAATTGAAATTTCATCTTTTAATTTTACAGCTTCTTCGCAAGAATGTTTTGACAAAACTAATTGCTTATCGACATCTGCTTTAGTACGTATCAATTGTATGTGTTCTTCTCTGAGTTTGGTATAAACACTTCGTAATTTTTGAAATTTTTCTTCCATTGTTTTAGCTCTTTCTATACAATAAAACAAACAAATTACATATAGAAAACATTGAAATACGTAACTATAATGTTAAGAGGTCTAGTTTTAAGTATGAAACCTAATACATAATAAAAATTTACTTTCATATTCGTGATATTTAGATGCTTCTTCGGTGTGTCTTAAGAGGTCTTCTTTGAGTTGTCTTTCTTGCAATAGTTCGCTGTCTCTGGTTGCTAAATCAGTCTCCAATTCAACTATTTTGTCACGTAGTTCTTCAGAAATTTTTTGATGTTCCATCATAAAATTCTGCATTTTACCTTTAAGCCTTGCTATTTCATTTTGCAATTGCTCGATAAGATTATCCCTAAAAAGAACAATAAAAAAAAGTATACAAAACAAAGAAAAATTATACAAGTCGTTTACAAAAATAAAAACTTTAAGGATTTTAATCCTATGCATGTATTTAAAAATTATTACCTTTCACTTATGGTTTCTTCAGGTGAAACAGAACCATTTCTTTGAGTTGCGTTTACAGAATCTGTATTTACTGAATTAAAATCGGAATGATCAATTAATACTCCATCCATTTGATCTTGTTCTGGATCTTCTGGTAAAACAACTACCGGTGTGACATAAGTTCTAAGTTCAGCTTCAATTAAAAAATTTGGGGGATTCTGAAAGTAAGAGACGATTGATATATAAGGTACATTAATTCAAAATCGGATTAATTAATACACAAATTATACTTTACATGTGGTAATAATGGTATTTGTATCAAATGCTTAAAATATTGTAAATTGCTCGCGGCTTGGTAAAAATCTCTTAATATTTCAAATTGTTTGAGAAATCTTTCACGGTGACCAATAAGAGTATCGGGGGGCAAGCTGGAATGAAGTTTAAATAATATTTTCACGCTATAATCGTACAATCGAGATGAGTCTTGAATGCATGGAATTAAAGGTGCCAATTTACATTGACCGGAGGACATCATTGAATTACACCGCGACATGTTTAACGATCCGAAAACTAAAAATTAAACAAAAAAAAATTTAATAATTTAAAATTTATTTTATTACAAATTCATAAAATATAAAAAAAAATTAAATACTTTACCTGCAGATTGTAAAGATAAAATGTCGTCCATATAATCAAACATTTCGACAGACATCTGAAAACTAAATTTTTGTTTTTTTATTATTAGGTTAAATTATAAAGAGGATTAGTGAGTAAAAGTTAAGGCCAAAATTTTGAAAAATATAAAAACTAAATTTAAAAAAACTGAAATTACACCTTTTTACAAAATTGAATTTCGATTCGATAATCGCATAATTATGCTAATGAGAGTTGTTATCATTACTTAAATTTACGGAAATGAATATTTAATAAAATTAAAAAATAATAAATTAATAACTTACTAATTATTTATATCATTTTCACCGATAGATTCCAATTCTTCTTCGGATACGACCAAATTAGCAGGAAATCGTGGATTCCTCCTGTGAAAATCTAATTTAGTCAACAAAAATTGGGTGTAGTGTTGAATCAACTTTCCATATCCTTCTCTCAAATGACACTAAAAATATAAAATAATAACATGTTTATAATTTTTTAATGAACCAAATATTTTTTTAAATAAACAGCTTTTTTGTTTAGATACAATTATAAATAGAATTTAAAAAAAAAAAAATTAATTATTCATCATAAAAATCTAACCCATAATTTTCCCAAATCCTGAATCATTTCTCGATGTTTTTGAGAATGAACAACAACTTGAGGATGTCCCTCTCGAAGAACTTTGTGTAAAACGTGACAAAATTTCCATGCTACTATTCTATTATCTTGCAATGGTAATTTTGATACCACAAGCCAAAATGTTTTACCACCCTTTTCTCTAAATGTTCCTATAATGGTGCTTCGAACATGTTTTTCCTTCACTGGACTTTCATGATTATTTATAGCCTTGTTTATGCTTATACTCTGGAGAACAAAATATTAACAAATTTAAAGTACATTAAACTTTAAGTTAATACTAAAACAAAATATACACTATTTATTTCTTCTTATTGTTTAACATTAAATTTAAAATTTATTAAAAAAAAAAAAAACTTATCTTAAGAAATTGCACAATTTGTATTTCCTTTTGTTTAACAGGGAAAAAAAAAATTAAATTTTTTATAAAATCAAATTTAAATACATCCTTTAAATAGTATTTAATAAATAACTGAGTATTTTATTTTGTAAATAATAAATTTTTTTTTGCCTAAACAAGTTTTGATAGTAAATTATCAAATGACTATAAAAACATTTTACTTTGAGGAAATACAAAAATAATACTGAGATAAATTTATTTAAAAAAACAAAAACTTAAATATGAAATATTATAGTTAATATATAATAATGCAATTTCACTCTAAAGTATAGAATAATAAAAAATTTTCTAATTTTTTGATTTAAAAAAAAAAATTAATTTTGTTGCGACAAGTAATAAGCTAATAAAAACCTTTAATGATTGACATAAATTTAAATAAATTAATATTTTGTTGAATTGTTTAAAAAAAAAAAAAAACAATCATTTCAATGTTTAAAGTCCGAATTTTTAAATTTCTTTTCAACAATTTAATATAGAACAAATGAAAATTCACCTTGATTAAATGAAAATAAACTTCTTGTTTGATGCCAATCCTACAATTTATGACCTTCAATATTCAAATATCAAATTAGTATATAAAATCTTTAACAATCTCAATTTTTTTTTTTTTTTTTATGTAATGCAAGAAGATCTATATTTCAAACTTGTACAGGTTAATAAAAAAACAGGCAAAAACTTACAAATATGCATAACTTGTGATAAAAACTAAAAAAATGTCAACCATTATGATAATTTTTCACACTACAATTTCATTAAAATAATTCAAAGTAAAGTTTAATGAACAATATGCTTTATTATTCTTCATTCTTTTTAATGACTTGAGTTAAAGAATATTTTTTTAATTAATATAAATATGTTGAAAATTGTATTGAATTAAAAATAACCTTTTTTCATTTATGTACAGTTAAAAACAAAATAAAAAAATCAATGATTTTACAAGCAAATTAAAAAAGTAATTCATTCAAAAAAATTTTAATTATAAAATAATGAAGTAATCATCTGTTGAATTGCAAAATGTTAAAAAAAAATTAATTTACTGAGTACTGATCATTGTAATTATTTCCAGCTCATATTTTTTAAAATTACCCTTTAAAAAAAAAACATTTTCTGATGATTATCACTAATAAAAGTATTAAAATAAAATTTCGTTATAAAATAAATAAATATTATGAAAATGAGCTTCCTGTTTTTTTTTTTTTTTTTGGTACACAGAAAACATGGGACAAAAATTTAATATTTTTTAAAAAAGTACATTATTATTTTCTTGTTTAACATTGAGCATTTCTGTATTCAATTTGCAATCGGTAATATTTATAAATATTAAGTAGCAAAACAAAGTTTTACTTTGAAATACAACAAAATGGTGGTGAACACCAAAGTAGTAAGAAATTTAAGTCTACCGTTTTGTTCTGGAATGTTTTAACAGTACCTGAGATTTTTCAAAATTTTCCCGCTCTAATTCCAAACTTGTTTTTCGCTGTTGTAAAACTCGCGGTATAGGTAAAGAAGTCATTATTATTATATTTAAACGATTTTATGTTATAAAATTAAATAATTATTTCCGGAAATACATATCGACAGTTGCTCCTAACTTTAACCCCATCACTCTTTTGATGCGTTAGCTTAAACTAATGAATTAACCTCTAGCGACCAAATTGCGTACTAATAGAATATCATGGCTTCCGTTAATTAGTCGTGGTAGTTGTGTATATTGTTTTTTTTGTGAATTTCTATTTCAATTTTTTTTTTTTTTTTTTAAATTATGAATTGACTAATAGAAATTATTTTGTTTTAAATTCAAATATGATTCTATTATACAACCAAGTTTTTTTCACGTTACTGTAAATCACATGCATATTTATTATTATTATTCTTTTTTTTTTTACCTGACATTATACCGAATTTTCAATGGCAAATAGAACTGTAAATGATGCTAAATCCGTTAGAGGATCCAATCCTCAATATTTAATTGAAAAAATTATTCGAGCCCGTATTTACGATAGTAAATATTGGAAAGAAGAATGTTTTGCCTTATCCGCTGAACTACTGGTTGATAAAGCAATGGAACTGAAATATGTTGGTGGTGTTTTTGGTGGCAATATTAAACCAACACCTTTTTTGTGCTTAATTCTAAAAATGTTGCAAATTCAACCTGAAAAAGATATTATTGTAGAATTTATTAAAAATGAAGAATTTAAATATGTTAGAGCTCTGGGGGCTTTTTATATGAGACTAGTTGGAAACCCCTTAGAGTGCTATAAATATTTAGAACCTCTTTTAATTGACTGTCGAAAATTAAGAAAACAAAACAGGCAAGGGCATTTTGAATTGTTACATATGGATGAATTTGTTGATGACCTGCTAAGAGAAGAAAGAATGTTTGATATTATATTACCCAGAATTCAAAAGAGACATGTTTTGGAAGAAAATAATGAAATAGAACCCAAAATATCGGCTCTTGATGATGATTTAGATGAAGAAGTTGAGAAGTCAGATGAAGAATCACCCAAAAGAACTACCAAAGATAAAAAAAGTAAGTCAGATGGAAAGTCACCAGGTAAAAGTGACAAAGGTTTAATCAAGGATTGGGATAAAAAATACAGAAGCAGTAGAAGAGATAGAGATCATGAAAAAAATAAAACAACAAGAGATTGGGATCGAAGAAGCAGAAGTAGAGAGAGAGATAGAAGGTATAGAGACAGAAATGATGATTGGACTCGAGATAAGGGCAGAGATAGAGATAGGGGTAGAGACAGAGATAGAGACAGAGACAGAGACAGGGACAGGGATAGAGACAGAGACAGAGACAGGGATAGAGACCGAGATAGAGACAGAGACAGAGATAGAGAAAGGGAAAGAGATAGAGACAAGTCAAAATATGATCATTACAGAGATTATTAAGTGTAACAGTAGTTACGATGGTTAATGTAATTATATCATACAATTTATAAACTAATTTAAAAAATAAAATTAAATAAATAAATAAATAAATGTTGTTAATTCAATCGAATAACTTTAAAACATTATTTTAAATAAATAAATAAATTATTAATATGATTTCTATAAATCATCATAAAAGAAGTAATAAAAAAATAATAATAATAATAAAAGAACAATATTTTTTTAATCTATTGTCAATTTTGTATTGATATTTACAATGTTCAGCTGATTTAAATATTTTTTTTATATTGACATGCTTTTGAACTTGGAAAAAGTTTTATATTTGTAAAAAAAATAAAAAATAAAAAAAGGTTTTAATACTTTTTTTAATAAATGCGATCATGTAATGTATATTACGTTTAAAAATACTATAAAATATGTAATTATTTTACGATAACAAAAATTAAAAATAATTTGATTATATCAATGATATTTAAATTTTAATTATTTAATTATCCTTTAACAATACCTTTAAAATTTAAATAAAATGGTTATTTTTCAACGTACAAGGATAATATTCGATAACTTTGGATTTATTAAAAGGTGGTTTGTCTTAATAAATACGTCAGCCATCTTGCGCGCCTTTTACATACCATTATTTAATTACCGCGTGTTTTTAATATGTGTCAATAATAAAGTTTTAAGTGTTGTTAAAAAAAAAAAAAAAAAAAATTTTTTTTTTTAATAAAGTAAATAGAAAATGTTTGATGTTGAGTTTATAAGTATTATGCAGTTTTTTTTACATCACATTCTTTCATTTAATTATTGGTTATTTTTATAATAACCTATTCTCGTTACTGTTTTTTTGTCGTGAAATGTTTTTATTTAATGATAGTTTTTGTAAAAAAAGCTAATGATAAATTTTGTAATTAAATTATAACTGTTCATAAAATTTTTGTGAATTTTATTTTATTTAAAAACTATTAAGAGTAATTTTTATCGTAATTAGAATGGCGAAACTTAATCATCAAGAAGTAGCCGAGCAGGTTTTACAGGTGAGCTTTTTTTATTTTCCTCAAAAGAAACAACAACCATTTTTCAAAATTTACTATTTCCCAAAAGTCTAATATTTCAATTAAACTAAAATGTTATTGTAAGTATTATTACTTTATATACATAATATTAATGTCAACAAGAAATTTGTATTATATTTGCCAATTGACATTACAATGTTTATATTCATTCCAACTAATAAATGGATCAATGTATGATGAGCATAAATATAAAACAAAAATATTTACATATATTTTTTAATTCTTAGGCTTCAATAATATTATTGTTATTATTATTTTAGATGTTTACAAAATCACTTCAGGATCATACTAGCTTAAAAAGCATACTTTCTGAGTTTTGTATTTTAGAATATTTTGGAATGTTTTTTTCTGGAAAAGATAAAGTTGTATCACATTTAATGGCAAATTTGCTTGGATCCAACTATGAATTATCATCTCTGAGATCCAATAACTCATCATGTGCATCAGGCTTACAATCAATTCAGAAAATTGAGGTATATTTATGAAAATTTAATGTAAAAATGTGTATTTAAATGTGTTTTTAAAATAATTTTTGTTATTTATATCATTTAGAAAAAAATTGATGAAGAGCTGGGAATTGGGTTTATTTCACCCCCATCATCAGGATTTCCAAGCCTAACATTTTCAACCCCAACCAGATGCGTTTCTGCTATAGGATTCGATTCAACAGAAAATCATAATCACAAAAATAAATATCAAGGCAGTCATTTTCAAGAGTGCAGTTCGAACAAAAAATTAGGTATTTTAAAAAAACTTTCAAAGTTTTCAATGTTATGCATAAGTAATTTAAAACATTTGTTAATAAAAACGTAAAAAAAAAATTTTTTAGGTGAAGATGTAGAATTTAACTTACCAGTATCGCCTCAAACCATTCAGCCTTTATTCCCTGAAAACATTAGGCATTTGACAGCTTTTGGAACCATCAGATATCCCAGAAGATCAGTTCCAACGAAGGATCCTAAAAAAATAAAACATCAGAGTTTATTAAGGTTAAGAGATCGTTTTTGTCAATTGTATTTGGGATTTGAATGTGATGAACATGTAATTGGTGTAACAAACTGTAAAATTTGGACAATTAGGTACAGTGTAAGTAGTCAAGTAGCTCCGAGAAACTTATTAAAATCATTCAATGAAGTCGAAATGAATTAATAAAAAATATTTTTAAAAATTTTTACCAAACTGTGTTGAATTATAAAAAAATTGTACATACAAGATTTATTTCTGTTAGTATTTAGTAAGCACACATTTATGAACTCATAACTTCGAAAAAGAAAACAACAAAAATTTTAATTGTATTATTTTTTTATAATAAAAAACTTAAAATATAAAAAAAAAAAAAAAAAAAAATTAAGATGATTAGAAAATTATTTTTGTCAAATTAAAATATAAATAAAAATAATTGTTTTCGTTTTTTAATAATTGACAAATAATTTTATTTTAAATTTTAAATGTTTATTAAAATTTTAATTTTTAATACTTTAAATTGAAATTTATTATATATGTATGTATGTAAATTAAACCTGATTGTTTCAATTAAATGTTACAGTCAAGTAAAAAAAAAAATTTTATGTTTTATAATTGTAACGGTCAGATCACCTCCGCCATTTTTTTTTTTTTAAATTTAAATTTGTTTTGTTAATTATAATGTTTTTTTAATAAAAAAAAAAAGAAAATTAGTTATAATTTTAAAATATTTAAATTTTGTTTCGTTAGAAAATAATAATAATAATAATTTTGTTAATTAAATTGTTAATCGTGTAGTTTTTTATTTGTTTTTATAATTTGGTAAAGACATGAAAATAATTATAAGTAATCGTTATGTTAGTAATTTTTTTTTTTTCATCTTTACATATTTGATTTCAATAATTTAATAAAGTTTTTTTTTGTTTTATATGACGTACTAATTTAAAATCAAACTATGTTTTTTTTTTTTTTTATTTGAAATGTATTAATAGTTTATTTATTTAAATTTAGGAAATTATTTTTATTAATTATTATACTTAATACAATTTCGTTTTCATTTGTGCTGGCAATCAAAATTGTTGATTTACTTTTTTTTTCAAATGTTAAATTGAACAAATATATATCTATATATATATTTAAAAATTTACACAGGCTCTTACACAAGCCTGTATTATTAATATTTTATATGTAAATTAAAATTTGTAAATAAACATGTTAAAGGAAATTCAAATTCAAATCAATTAATGTAATGTTAAACTTACCATAAGTGTTTTCACATTTGTTACCAGTTCATTATTATTATTATTATTAAGTTTTTTCTTTGTTTATTATGATAATCATATCAATTACATGTTGTCCTAATTTTGTTACCTGTTAATATGTCGTACTACCATGCACTTATATAAATATAATGAATTTAATTGATTATAACATTTTAAAAAAAAGTTTTATTAATTTTTTTTAAATTATTCCTTAAATAAAAATTTGAATTTTCATATTCGGTTTTTGTTTTTTGAAATTTAAAAATTTTTAGCTGCAAAAATTTATATAAAA
>NW_002987101.1:50756-66053 GCF_000006295.1 Pediculus humanus corporis
AACACTTATTGTAAAATTAAAGTTTTAATAAATTCAAAATAAAAATTTTACTGTTAATATTTAAATAGTGATAACATAACAATAATAACAATTTAAATTTTTAAATAAATACCGTAATTATCATTATTATTTATTTTTTTTTTTATACAAAACATCGGTTACAGTATAAAATAAGTACAAATTTTTTTTTTTTTTTGTTTTTTTAAAACTTTAATTTTTAAAATAAAGTCTTAATAAAATTAAAAATTATTTTTCACTTCACATTAAAAAGTATTTCCTTTTTTCCTTTTTGGCGCCATTTCCATGTTTGAATATTTAAATATACACAATCAACACAAACTAATTCTCTTCTTTTGTAAAATCTCAATAATATATATATTACATAACCTCAAAATGGTTTTTATTTTCATCTATCTAACAATAATTTATATTATTTATTTAATATATATATGAATATAAATATATATATTAGTAAAATATTTAATAAATAAGAATAAAATAAAATTTATTACTTATTCCCTATTGCAGTAATAATATTTTTAATTAATAATTATAATTTAGAAATTAATCGACTGTGTATAAGAAATGAGACTTCTTTCTTCCCCTGTAAGCTTCACAGCTGTCAAACAAAAAAAAATATATATAAATTATTTTTATTAAAAAAGAAAAATGTCAGGTTTGTGATAAAAAAAAAAAAAGAAAACAAGTAGAAAGAAAAGCTATTAAAAAATGAAGCGAAGAAATGATAGAATTTTTTTTTAAATATTTGTGTTTCATTAAAGCATAAATGCAAAAAAAAAAAAAAAGAAAAATAACCCAAAAAGCTTCCTCTACCTGCAAGTAAATGGATCAAAGAAAAATCCAGACCCACATTCTAATTCCTCCCTGCACATACAACTGCAATTGTCACTATTCCATATTTTTTTAGATTTTTCTTCGCTGCATTTTTTTTCTTCATCGTTGTTTGTACATTCACACTGACATTTATCTGGATTGTATTTTTGGTACCTGCTGCAATTCTGAAATACATATAAATAAGAATAAACATTAATACTATTTACATACATATAAAGGGTAGTAAATACTTTTTTTAAAATAAATTCCCCCCCCCCCCAAAAAAAAAAAGTAATTAAAAATTATTTACCTCAGGTTTTATTTTGCATTCGCATTTGCATTTTGTGTGCTGTTCAACTTCGATAATTTTTTTCCCTCTGAACTGTAATTTATTACCACCCAAATAATCAGCAACTACGACACTCATTGGTATTATTTCAGATTCTGTGGGTTGACAAGATAATAAATGATGAGAACAGCATCCGCCGCATCTTTCCACTCTTGTGCAAGATGGATAATAAAAGGTGGCCGTTGTTTTATCAGGTTTTAATGGCACTGTTCTTAATTCTGGCATGCATTTTGCCATTTTAGCCGTTTTTAAAGCATCTGAAACGATTATTATTATTAAATCATTATATTTATTCCTTTACATGAAAGTGATGACAAAAGAAAAAAAAAGAAAAAGAAAAACTTACTTCTTTCAATATTTTCTGATCCTAAACGAGCTGAAACAAAAAAAAATTTAAGTAAAAATTTCAAACCGATTCTTTTTAAAAAAAAAAAAGAAAAAAACTTACCGGAAATACCAACAGGTAAATCACCGTTATCAGAGTTGAATGGTTCGATCAAATTTTGAAATAATTCTTCAACATCAGAAACTTCATTTAAGCGACGAATTAAATCAAGAGGAATTTCCTAAAAAAAAATAAATAAATAATAATAATATCATTTCTTTATTTCTATATTCTCGTTAAAACGGTTAAAAACTTTTTATTTTAAGAATAATAATTTAAAAAAAAAAAAAAACAAAATGTCTACCTTGATTTCCCTACTTGAATTCTCTGACGATTCTGGAAAAACAATCGTTCCGCCATTTTTTTTACCACTTTCGCATATTCCAAAACTTGTCAAAAATAATATTAACAATGCAATACACATCTCTGACGTTTAAAACTGAAACAAACAAACAAACAAACAAACAAACGATCAGTTTTGAAATTTTTTAAAAACAATTTATTTATTTATTTATTTACGTTTAAACTCTTCGCACAACATTTAAACATTTCACCTTTGTTTTTATTATTATTATTATTATTGTTCTTATCACTTCGCTATCAAAACGTTATCATTTAGTTTCGTAAACACTATTTATTTATTTTTTTTCTTTTGGCGTCGGTTTGCTATCTTAATACATCAATGTTGTTGACTAATACCTCATTTAAAACATTCGTTATATCTTATACAAAAAAAAAAAAATACAAAAGAGTCATTATGGAAAATCCTACTCCTCCTCCTCCTCCTCTACTACTACTACTACTACTGCTAGCAGTATAACCAACTACTCACATTATCATTATTATTATTTCAGGTTAAACGAAACGATTTTATCATTAATATGTATATAACCGTGTTATTTCCTTTTAAATCCAATTTTAAAAAACATTTTTCTTAATAATTATTATCATTATGTTTTACACATGTAAAAAAAAAAAATTTTTTTTTTCTTAAGAACTCATAAAAATCTTATCGATAAATAAAACGTAAAAATTAATAATAATAATAATATGACATAATTTAAAAATTATTATTAATAAATAAATAAATAAATATAATTTTTTTGCTTTCCTTTAAATAAAAACCATCAAGTTAAACCACCCTATCCCCCCCCCAAGAAAAAAAAAATTCCTATTATTATTATTAATACCACAAGTAATAACAATATTTTGTAATTCGGTTGTTTAAAATGGTGTTTTCATTTTTATGAAATAAAGAGAAAGTAATTTAAACAAAATTTTAGGTAAGGTAAGACACGTACACGCGCACACACACACACACTCTTACACATTTTTATAAATAAATAATAATAATAATAATAATACCTCTGTCAAAATTATTAAAACTATTTTTTTTTTTTAATATATTTTTTTCCTCCCTTATTATTTCTTTATGAACGCAATTAAAAAACGATAATAATAATAATAAAAATAATTAAGTGTTATACACACATACAATACTTACCGTGACACAAATTTTTAATAATTAATAATAAATAATAATTTTTTTTTTATTAAAATAAAAATTTAAATAATTAATAAATGATTGACAACGTGGAAGTCAATTAATTTTACTTTTGATTTTTAATAATCAAAGTCATCACACGCACAAAAAACCTTTTTAATAAAGTCTTCTATTTTTTATTTTTTAATAATATTTAAATTAAATAAAAAACAAAGAAAATAAAATAAAAAAATAAATAATTAATAATTAAAATTTTGAGTTAATTTTTTTTTTAACACAGAAAATTTGTCTCAATTGAAAAGACTTTTAATAATAATAACCTTGGTTTAATACAAAACACCATCACTTAATAACATTTATTAATAATAATAATAATAATAATATCACAGAATTAATAATAATAATAATAATAAAAACACAATTTGGGTGAAACGAGTACAAAAAAAAAAAAAAAAATTACGCGATATACGAAAGAAAAAAAAAAAAAAATTAAAACTTCATGAGGAACCTCTTTTCACTACATCGAGTAGACACAAGACTAACTTTAAAGTAGTAGTAATAATAATAATAATAATAATAATAATAATGATTCAACGTTCGTATAGGCCGTTTTTAATTATTCGTGTACGTATTTGTAAAACGTGTTTGCGAGAGAGAGAGAGAGAGAGGAGGACGGTACAAGGAAAAAGCAAATTTACAGGTACGGATTGGTGGTAGGTGGTAGTGCCATTTTTAACGGAAATCCTTTTTCTTTCTTTCTTTCTTTCTCTTTCTCTCTCTTTTTTTTAATATTTATTATTAATATACCTCTCTCTCTCTTTTTACATAATATTTTTACTTGGTACAATTTAAAACTTTTTTTTTTTTTTATGCAATAACCAACCGAGAATTTAACATAAAATATTTTTTTAAAAAAAAAAAGGCACGAACGTCGTCTGCTGCAGGTAAAAAATATCTGACCTCTCAATAACATATTATTATAGTGATTCATACCTAGGTTTTTTTTTTTATTTTTCATTTTTATTTTTAAATGTTTTGTTGGCGCCTTTTCATTTTCAAATTAATTTTTACTCTTCATTATTATTATTATTATTAAAACTTTTTTCACCGGAAATAATATTTTAATATAATTTATTTTTAAAAAAAACATAAAATTGGAATGATTGCTTAAGGGATTTTTTTTTTTTTTTTAAAATTTCTAACTAAAAAAAAATTACTTTTTAACTTAAATTATTTACAATTTACGCCTCAAGTAATTTAATAATAATAATAATAATAAAATTTTGTAATAAGAGAGAGAGAGAGAGAGAGAGAGAGAGAGAGAGGAAAATTAAAAATTAAATTGATGGAAAATTAAAAAATTTAAAAATCAAACACTTGTTTCGTATACATTCTGAACAAAATAACAATAACAATTTATAACGATTTTTTTTTTTTTGTTTTTTTTTATTTGAGATTTTTTCTTTCGAAAGGAAAATAAATAAGGAAAAGAAAAATGTCGTCTAACAATAAAACAATGGTAAAAAATAAAAAAAATATTTTTTCAAATTCAAATTCAACGATAAATACAAACGAACGATCATCGGTATGTGGCGGAGAAGAATATCCTGAATTTATTGGTATTGGAACGTGTAAGTATTTTTTTTTATATCCACGTGTAAATATATAAATTAAATTAATTTTTTTTTTTTAAAATGGATGAATCAAAGTCCACGAATGCACGTTTTAAAATTTAATAAAAAAAAAAAAAAAAAAATTTTATGGTTTTTCCTCTCCAACAACATAAATTATATTTTGACAGGGACGCCAGATTCAGAATCAGAAGATGGAGATGTTATTAAAAATTTAAGTCCTTTAGAAACCAGTGGTGTTTTTTCCATTGTTGACGATGCTTTAGATGAATTGACCATACTTAAGTGAGTAAAGGTTTTAATAATAATAATAATAAAACAAACCACGTGTTTAAAAAAAAAAAACAAACAAACTTAGTGTTAAAGTCTACGCATTAATTACAGAACATGAATCTCGACATGAAACTCTTTGACTGGCAGGTATATTATTGGTGCACCCATCGTTAGTGCTTGGAATATTCATTTTCAATACAGACCCCCAGAAGAAAAATTAAGGAGAAGACTTACGCCACATAGAATATTTCCAGAAGTTGATAGTAGGCCCGATATGACTCCGGCCATTAAACTACAACGTGATAGGCAAGCCAATGATTGATTTAAAAAAAATATTTTTTGTCTTTTCTTTTTATTTTATTTTTAAAATTTTCATTTAAAGGGAATACATTGAAATTGTATTTAAAAAATTAACCAAATGCCTCACGGAAAATGGTACTTTTGCACCGTTGGTAAGTGCTGTTGGTGAATTACAAAGAGAAGAAGATGACAATGAAAATCTTGTTAGCGAATTGAAAAGAAATTTAATGTACATGAAAGAACTTGATGCAACTGTTAAAGAAAAAAGAAGACTTGATGATTTGGAAGAAAAAGAAAGAGATGAATTTATGTATCAGTTACAAGTATGTCACCACCACCATTTTTTATTTTTTTATTGTTATTCAAATCCTTTTGATTTCTAAAAATTCTATTTAGAATGAAAGAAATTTATTTAAAATTCTTTTTTACCTCTTTAGAATTTTTATCAGAATTTTTTAAATGTTTAATTAGTCGACATTTTTAAAGAATGAATAATAAAAATTATATTTCGAATTCTTAGTAATGAAAGACCTTGTCGAAATACCTGTGCCTGTGTGTGTGTCGTTCGTTCGTTGCCATATTCATTCATAATATTTTTATCAACATGCGGAAGTTTTCTTTAATTTTTTTTTTTTTTTGTTTTTTTTTTAAGGATGAAATGGACGAAGTCATATTAAAATGCGAAGTAGAAGAAAAATTTGTTAACAAATGGGAAAACGTTAGATCAACACAAAATCAATTAAAACTTAAAAATATTGAAAATTATTATAAAGAAAATATAAATAAACTCATTTCTCAAATTAAAATCGAAAAAAGAGTCACACACGAATTTCAAACCTATTTAAAATACGATCAGGCAGTAAATATAAAAAAATTTTTTTTTTTATTTATCATCATTATTCTTTCATTTCCATTCGTGATAATAATAATAATAATAATATGGAATTAAAAAAAAAACCTTTGGATTCTCCAAAGTGAATAATTCCTCCTGAATGATTTTATTTTCAACGTGTTATTATTATTATTATTTATATTACGCATCCTAATTCATTCATTTAATGAGAACGAATGGAAAAAAAAATTATGGCGGCGATTAAATACAATAATAATAATAATAAAAATGTTTTTTAAATAGAAACTGGAAGAAGAATTAGAAGATTGGATGACTAAATACGATACGGAAATGGAAAGAAGAGAAAATAAAATATTACATCTTAAATATAATCGTACTCAAGCAGAAGAAAATCGTAAAAGATTAATCGTTTTGGTAAATAAATAAATAAATTATTTATAATAATTAATTATTAATTAATTCTTCTTCTTTTTTTTAAATTAGTTGAAAAAACGTACGGAAGAAATGAAAGAATGGATACATTTTAGAGATTTAAGAAAACAAAGAATTTCAGCTTCACTCATGATTCAGGTACACACTATTATTGAATTTTATCACTGATAAGACATTTTTTTTTATCACCCTACCTTTATTTTAGTGTTGGTGGAGAGGTGTTATGGTGCGTAAAAAACTTGGACCTTATAAAATTAAAAGTCATAAAGGTGACAAAAAGAAAAAGAAATAATTATTATTAATATTTAATTATTAATATTCTAAATTCATAGTGATTTACTATATTTTTTTTTGTACAAACAAACAAACAAACGTGATTTTATATAATAAAAAAGAATTGATTTTTATTGAAATCATAACAAACGCAAAGAAAAATTAATTAAATCTCACGATTGAAAAAAAGTTTCAGGTACAGGTATCATAAAATTGGATGAATTAATTTTATCCTACACCCTTGTTTGAATTTCCCTCATGTTTTTTTTTCCTTTTTCGAATATTTACTTCTCCCGTGTGTATTCTTTCGTGTGCTTTACAATTTCCTTTTTGAGCAAAAGTTTTCGGACAGTAACGACAGCAAAAAGGTTTTTCTCCCGTGTGAATCCTTTTGTGCCTTTCCAAACCGCTCACGTTTTCGAACCACCTTTCGCAAAATTCGCAATTCATTTTTTTCTTTACCGGACGTTCATCTTTGGGCGTGTGAGTCAAATAATGTTTGTTCAATCCGAATTGCGACCTGTAAGATTTTCCGCAAACGACGCAGGGTAATTTCATGAGAGACACACGATTTTTACATTTTTTCTCTCCCACGTGTTTCTCCATTTTTTCCCGGTTGAGAAATTTTTGTTTGCAATTATCGCATTTATATTCGATTCCCTCGTGCCACATCTCGTGTATTTTCGATAAAAATTTCTGATTGAATTTTCTTCCGCAAAGTTCGCATATGAATTCCTCGCCTATCCCGTGTGTTTTCAAATGTTCCTTCAGTTTATCGGCCAAAGGTACGTTGCAAACGTGACATATGAGAGGTTTATGACCGGGATGATTTCCTTTGAAATGCACGACTATCCCTCTTTCGTATTTAAATTTTTCATTACACAACCGACATGTAAAATTATTTGTCCCAGGTTCAGTCGTCATTTTTTTCCCATTTCCCGATTTCCCGTCATTCTCTCCTTTGTTTTTTAATTCATTATCGATATTTTGAAATAATATTCCGTCGTTGATAACTTTTACGGAGTCATTGTCATTTGATAACCGTTCGAAATCGTTACCGGAAAATAAATTTAAACCACCGTCAAACTTTTCCATCATTTTATTCCTGTTTTTGCATATTTTTTTATGCCTTCGATATCCGAATTTCGTATAATAATTTTTTTTACAGCGTTTGCATTGTTCTTTAAAAGATTCATTTAAATTTGTTTTGCCATTTTTAAAATCTACGACGCTCCTTCCTTTACACCGGAAGTAATGATTTTTTATTTTCTTTTCGCTTTTGAATTTTTTCGAACAATTTTCACAATTGAAAATTCCGATTCCGATTCCGTGAATTTTCATGTGTTCTTTCAATTGTGCATATAAAGGACTCGTAACGTCACAATGGGGACATTTATGAGCGGATTCACCCGGATGAATTTTAATAAAATGATGTAAAAGTTCGTATTCTTGATCAAAAATTATTTGGCATAAACGACATTTTTTCGAATCGAATTCAAATGGCGTCGTTTCCGTTTCCGTTGTTTCTTCATTTTCACTTTCTTCGGATGTTTCCGACTCACAAAACATTATATCTTTTACTTTTTCCGACCCTGCTCGTTTATTTTTTTTCGATACCTCCCTTAAGGACTGTTTAGTGTTTAAATTTTTTCCACTCGTTTCTTCCGAACCAAAAGTTATGTCATCCTCATTAGTCTTATAATAATTATCAAACCATCCTTTTCTGTTCGTTAAATTTTCATCCGTGTCGTCAAAAAATAATGAAGATACATTAAACGATTTTTTTTTCTCATTATTTTCCGAATCTTCCTCATTATTTTCTAAATTAGATTTTCCTCTCAAACGTTTTACAATAATTTTACTTTCCCAATTAAGCTGTCGACTATTCTTTGATTTATTAATTTTTTTTTTAATATCGTTTTGAGTTAAATTAAAATTTTCCTTTGGATTTTTTTGGCAAACTTTTACATGCAATCTATATTTGGTTTTGTTAAAATATTTAACATAGCAAAATTTACATTTAAATTCTGATTGTGATTTACGTTTCACCCTGGGTTTGCGAAAAAGTTTGGCACGAGAAAGAAAAGTAGTACATTTATTCAAGTTATCGTGATTTATGTGATCTTTGAGATTTTGAAAACTGGGGAATTGGGATTTGCAGCAAAAACATTTATATGGTAGTTCTGCAGGATGCGAAATAGTAAAATGAGAGAGTAATAAATTTTCATCTGAGAACTCCAATTCACCACATATTCTACATTTTTTAATATTACATTCAACCCTCTTTTCAATATTTTTTTTAAAACAATGCATTATTTTTTTATGATCATCGTAATTTTTTTTTTTAATAAAAAATGAGAGACAGTATTTACACTTAACAAGGGAATTTTCATGCAAATATCTATGCTTTTTCATATAATATTCTTTTGTAAATGCCCTTTGACAAACCTTACAAGTCATTCTGTCCTCCAAATTACAATCTTTTAAAAAATAATCATTATCTAAGTTGTTAAGAGTGTTATTGTTGTTATTTTTTGTTTTATTTGATGTTACATTAGAATGTGCATTTTCTAAATGGTTTTTTAATGAAATTTTGTTATTAAATTTACATTTACATTTGTAACATTTATACAATTGAAATATTTTACGATTCCATTTGAATTTATTTAAATTAAAAGCAGAAGATTGAAGTGAAAAATTAAGGCTTTTAGTTTGAATTTTTATTTCACAATTTGATAAGACTCTACCAGACTTTTTAAATTTTGATAAAATTAATTCCGAGTCACTTAAAACAATTTTTCCCGAGTTATTGTTTTGTTTTGATTGTGAATCCAATGATTTACTCAGTTTGACATCTTTATTATACTGATAATCTTTTGTTCCAGTAACCTGAATTAAAGGTTCATTGTGTTTATCACAAGTTGCAGGAGAAAAATTAAAAGTAGGATTCAGTGAATCAGATTCACAGATTTCTTGAGCACAGTTTTTTTTATTTTCATCTGACACTTTCATGTGAGCAATTATATGTCTTTTAAGTATGCCAAAATAACTAAAATTTTTTTTACAAATGTCACAAGTATATTTTTGATTGGTTTCACAGTCATATAAAATGTGAGATTCTAGTTTAGCCTTTTCGTAAAATTTTTGATTACATTTTGAGCAAGCAAAAAAATCTTGAGATCGAAATGAGAAATTATTGTCAATTTTATTTTCATCATTTGTAAATTCGATGCATTTAGAATGAAATTCATATAGTTCATTTTTAACAGCCATGTTTTTACATTGTTGTATTAATTTATCTAATATTTTATCTGATGACAAACGTTTTTTGCAATTTGCTCTTTCGAAAATATCAAATTTTATGTTACCACATAATTCCTTTTTAAAGCAAATATTATTTTCAATTATTTCACTTGCATTATGACTTTCATTAATTCTTTCTTTGCATTTATTAAATCTTTGGCTATATTTTTTAATATAATTTTCCTCTTCCATTTTTGAATAAAAACTATTTTTATTATCAAAATTTTTCAGAATGAATTTTTTTTTAGATACTGGTGAATCACAGCCTTGATTAATCAAAGTAAATACTGAGTAAATATCATTGGTAGTATCTTTAGATTTTAGTTTTTGGAAATCCATTTTAATGTATTGTTTCGTTTCATAAAATTAAAAAATTTATCGCACTAACCTCTTTTTAAAAACTTAATTTTAAATCTCTCCTTAAATTATTATGAACCATTGTCTTTTCTGTATATATTCATAACATACATTTTAACCTGTAAATTAAAATATGATTAAAAATAACTTATCTAATTAATATATTACTTTTTTTGTATTTAAGTCAAAATTTTTCTTATATTCACATAGGATTATGTCACAGTTAAAAAATGAAATTTCACTTTACGGACAAAAGTCAAACTCAAAAACCAGTTAATGTTTTAGTTTCAATTATGTAAAGTTGTTGCAATTGTTAATAAATTATACTACATAAACAAATTTTTCAATAATAGTTTATAACTTTTTAAAATTAGTTCATAGCAATATGTTGAAAACTTTTTAGTAAATTTTTCTAAATAGAATTAAAATGTCATTTACGTTTTTAAATTCCTAATTATTAATGTTTAAATATTTTTTAAAAAATAATTATTGAAAAATCTTTGACATTTAGGTTTTAGTAAGTCAAAGTAAAAATTAATTACAGTAAACTAACTGACCTTATAAAGCAAACGACTCCTTCTAGAGAAAATAACAGACATTTTGATTACATTTATTTTCTCTATGAAACTTGTTGTATTCACTCTGGCGGTATAATTGAACAACGAAAAGGAAACACCAGTTAATAAAAATGGCTACTGAGGCGAGTTCGGCAAGTGTTAATTCTAACTCAGAAAGCATCCGCGGTCAAGTTTTTGAAGTTGGTCCTCGATATACTAACTTAGCATATATTGGAGAAGGAGCGTATGGTATGGTCGTGTAAGTTAGAGTCAATGATATTTAATTTACCAGTGAAGAATATCAAAAGTTATTATATTCCTTTAATTGACGGCCCGAAACACTTATCTGATAACAAAGGCAATATTTTTTTATGTTACCTGTGGCATTGAGATATTGCATTTAGAAACGTTAATAAATAACAAATTTTTTTAATAATAAATTTTTATAAGATTTTATCCAAAAAAATTTTTTTGTAAAAACATACAACATAAAAATTTTTTGCAATTTTTTTCCTTATAGCCTTAAAAAAATTAATATAAATTAATTAATTCATTTTATTATTTCAATTATCTTTTAATTATTTAAATTTAATTTATTTTATAATTTCAATTTTCAAAACAATAGTAATTATATTAATTACTTATTTATATATAATTATTTTTAATAATTAGAAAAGCAATTTTTTTAAGTATGACTAATATTATTATTTTATATAATATTTAATAACAAAGTATTTCAGGTATTTTACTTAATTGAAAAAAAAATCCTCATAAATTTATCAGCCTTATAATAAAAAAAAAAAAAAAATTGTCCCCTTTTTTTTCTATTATATAAATTTAATCTTTAAGTTTAATTATATTTATATAATTGTATTTCATTATTGGTAAAAAAAATTTTTATTTTTCTTTTTTTTGAAATTAGAATTTCACATTTCGAATACCTTAAAGGTTTGTTTTTTAAATGTAAATTTAGTTGAATGGGTATTTTTAAGATTTGAAAATATACCTCAACAATATTAAAAGTATATTTCATCATTTTTAATTATTGTTATGCGCTTTAATTCGATTAGAAATTAAAATTTTTTTAAAAATTGATGTCAATGATAATATTGATAAATTATATGTAATAATATTCGTTTACTTTCCCACCGAAAAAGAATTATAATGAAATTGCAAATGTTATAGGGAAAACTTTTTGGTTTCTTTTACATTTAAAAAGATTAATAATCAATTTCCTACCATATATTATTATGGATATTCATTTTTTTAATAATACCATAATATTAATAATAATAAATTTAATATAAAATATTAAAAAAAAAAATGATTTCATATATAATCTTTTACTTACAAAAAAAAGATTAGAAAATGAAAAGAAAAGAAAAAAAAAAAAAACTTACCTTTCTCTGCAAATTTTATTGATTGATAATGATGATGATGATACATATATGTATTTCATATCTAAAAAGAAAAAAAAAAAAAAATTATTAATATTAAAAAAAATAAAAGTTATTTGAAAAATGGGTATAAGAATTCTTATTTAAATTGAGTAAAAACGACCAACGAATTTTTTCACTTTTTTTTTATTTATTTGTTGGACCCCCCCCCCCCAATAAATTTTGGTTAAAGCTTAAATAATTATCATTTCTCGTATAAAATTTATAATTTATAATTTCAAGGTTGTAGAATTTTTTATTTTTTTGTCATATTAAATAAATATCGAGATTTAAAAATGAGAACAAAGAAACACGTTTTCAAGGCAGTTTTTTTTACAATTTAAAAAAAAAATATTAATTAGGTTTATTTATATTAAAATAAAGATCGAGAGAGAGAGAGAGAAAGAGAGAGAGATAATAACAATTTTCAAATAAATTTATATAAAATAAAACTGATAATTTAAATGGGAATGAATTTTGCATAGTTAATCTAACTAAAAATTATTTTTCATTTCATGTTTTTAATTTTTAAATTTAAAAAAAAAAGAAAATGTTTTTGTTCGTTTTAGTTTTCCAACCTAGAATACAATTAAAAAAAGAAAATGTTAAAAATTAGTTATTCATTTATTTTGATTGACAGTTAAATTTGAAAATTTTGTTGTTTAAATATTTTAAAATTTGTACAACAACAAACAACAAAAAAAAGGTAAACTATTACAGAAACAATTTTCTATAATTGATTCACATTAAAATTTAAACTTATTCAACAAAAAAAAACATAAAAAAACATAAAAAACATTTAAAGTTTTCAAATTAAGGCAACCAGGCAAAGAGGCAGGCAGGGAAAAAAAAAAAAGGAAAATTTTAAAGTGTTAGGTAGATTAATTTATAAAAAAAAATCCTTTTTCCATTTCATTAATTAATATGTCGACATTCTTCTTCTCCTCTTTTTTTTTTATCGATGATGTTGGTGCTAATTATTTTTAATTTAATTCTTCCGTTAATTTTCATTTACATCCTTGTTTTCCTTTTTTCCATTTTTTTTTCGAGTTTATTTTTTTACATCTACCTGTAATTTTGTTTTCCCCCCACCCCCCCTCGTTATCAAAGTATTGATTTTACTGATTTTTTAAATCCCAACAAGATTTATATATAAAAAAAAAAAAAGTTTTTTTTTTCTGCTCTTTTACACTTTACTAATGATGTAATAAAATACGTTGTTAATAATAAAATTTTCTCTTATTTTCCCATAATAATAATAATAATAATAATAATATTATTTTACATTTATTAAATGAAATAATAAAAAAAACAAGAATTGGAAATAATAATATTTTTTTTTTTTAATTAATTTTTCCTTTTCGTTTGTTTGTTTGTTTTTTTTTTCTGTTGTTGATTTATTATTAAAAAAATAATAATAATAATAATAATAATAATTGTAAATTTTCATTTTCTTCTTTTACTCATCGTATACATTTCATGTGACACAATTATTTTTTTTTTTAACGTAAAATTTTTTATATTTTACAATAAAATATTAAATAATTTATTAATTTACGATACGTTAAAATAATTTTTTATGTACGAATTTCAAAAAGAAAATATTAAAGAAAATTTTTTTTTAAATTTGAAATATAAAAGAAAAGAAGAAAATCCCTTTTTCCAATAAGTTAAACAAAGTTTAATTTTAATTTACTTAAAATAAATTTCATTAATAAAATTTTAATAATAATAATTTTAAAATAATTAATTCTAATTGATAAATTTATATATTTGAATAATTAATGTTATTATTATTATTATTATTTGAGGAAAAGCTATGGGTAAAAAGGAAACGAGTATTATAATAAATATTATTAAAAATTTAAAAAGTTAAGGGTTGGAAAAAGTTTTTTTTTATAGGGGCCATGGCATGTGGTTAACGGTCTCAGGTGCGCAAGTCCTTTTTTTTTCTCTCTCTCTCTCTGTTTTTCTTTTTTTTTTTTTTTTTTTGCAAAAGCTCTACAGGTTCTATTGATTGCTACATTTTTGTTTTTGCCTTTTTTTTTTAGCTTCTTTTGACGTACAGATTTTAAAAAAAATATTTTTTCTCTTTCTCTTCTTATTATTTTCTGTTAAAATCTTTTCTTTCTCCCCAAAGAAATCAATAATAAAATTAATTAAATTGAGAGAAAATAAATTAAAAAAAAAAAATTATTATTATTATTTTCATTTATTAATAATATGACAGATTTTCAATATTATTAATTATCATTATTATTATTATATATTTGATTTAATTAGTCGTTAATAATTATTACAAATGGGTTCGTTTTATTACAAGAGATTTATTAGTTGTCGTTGATAATTGAATTTTTTTTTTTTTTTTTTTACACCTGTTGACGTCATCTATTTTTATTAATTAATTAATTTATATTAATTATTGTTATTATTTATTTATTTGCGTTTAGGTCTGCTTTTGACAATGTGACTAAAACAAAAGTTGCAATAAAAAAAATATCACCTTTTGAACACCAAACATACTGCCAGAGAACATTAAGAGAAATCAAAATTTTAACGAGGTTCAAACACGAAAATGTAAGTTTTGTTTGTTTTCAATTTTCATTTTTCCAGTTACTAAATATTATTATTATTATTATTATTATTATTATTATTTACTTGGATAAAAAATAAAAAAAAAATTTTTTCAAAATGGAATTAAAAACAATTTTTTTTTTTTTACGCGGATTATTCAAATATTTTTTATACAAACACACAAAAAAAAAAAAAATTGTGAGGAAAAAAAAGGGATTATTACAAGAAAAAAAAAA